>NW_005434634.1:197903-234263 GCF_000315625.1 Guillardia theta CCMP2712
AGAGAGGAGGAGGAGGGGAGAGTGAAGCAAAGGGGGAAAGGGGAGGAGGAAGGGAAAGTTCGGAGACTGCGCAGCAGAATGGGAGGAAGGGAACGCCGCGCAAAGAGGAAGGGAATGTTATACAACCGACGGACGTGAGCGGCAAAGACCTTGCAGTTGCTCGCAAGGTTGCAAAGAAGGAGAGCTCGGGGCCGAAGAAGAATCTGACGAAGGAGGAAGAGAAGAGGTGAGGAGGAGTTCATGCGGCTTGTTGTGGAGATGACAGGACGAACGCAGCAAGGACGAGGAAAAGAACTCCTCTCAGTCAGATTTCAAGGATGAGGAAAAGAAGCTGTCTCCGGTCAAGGGAGTGGAGGCCAAGAAAGCAAAGCTTGCTCCTCCTGCGACGAAAACTTCGGGACAGCCAAGGAAAGAGTCAGTTTGTGTCATCCCTGCAAGCTCCTGCTCCTCACAATCGATTGAACAGGAAACGGGAGAGCTCCATGGACTCGTCCAATTCCGACGAGACGAGGACGAGGAAGCTAGTTCATCGCATCTCAGATCGGGTCGAGAGCGGGACGAGGTGATTTGTTGGATCTGCGCCCGTGAATATGATCTGTGATGTTCCACTTGTAGCAGTAGGGAGAGAGAGAGGGAGGAGGAGGACGTTGATTGGAAGGGGGTCAAGAGCAAGGAGAACGTGAAGCATCGGATGGAGAAGGTTGCCGCTGTTGAGCTTCTCAAGGGTCGTCTTTTAGATTGACGCTAAGGCATCATGCTGATTCTGGCTTTTTGCAGCTATCGCCGTCATCAAACAACATGAACAGGTTCTGGCAGATCTCTCCTTGAAAGTGGAGTTCACTGAGATTGAGGTACAAGCTCTCCTCATCTTTTCATGAAGTCTCCTCTCCTCTCCTTTCTTCTTTTCTTTGCACATCCTTGTCTGTTTAAATCTTCATCTCATGTGACATGAGCTTTGACAGTCCGATCTATTCACTCTACTTGAAAGCTGCATCTACTGCATCTCTCCCTACAAAACCTGCATTGCTGGGCCGTCGGAAAATGGTGGCAGCAATGTCCGCACTGAGCCGTCAGTGGTCAACCAGTATGACGTCTGCTACTCCGCCTGGATCATCACCCGCTCGATGCTGCACTGGAACCTCTACAACGTGCCTGAACAAGAATCTGCGGCACTTCCTGCCGCCTCCTCGTCCTTTGTCTCCTTGTTCTTCGACAAGATGAGCCGCGCATGGCAGTCCATGGCTGCCAGTTGCGACCCTCAGAGCATGTGCTGCTTCGCCATCCTCTCGAACATTTCCTCCTTGTTGATCGCACGTAGTTTCCTGTTACGATCTTCCTCGTCCTGACTCCTTGCAGTGAGGAGCAAAACTCTCCCTGGCAAAGGGAAGGAGGCAGGAAGAAGCAAGCGGGAGATTTCAGCTGCGGACCAGCTCAGGACGGAGGTGGAGTCGTTCATCAAGAGCCTCTCCAAGACCCTCGAGTCTCTGTATGCTCGTGCCATCGAAGCAGAGTGAGAGGGAGCCAGTCTCCGTAGTTCTCCTCATCCTCCGCAGGTTCAAGGACATGAAGCTTGCTGCTCTCAACCTGGTGCAACTCTGTGTCGGTGGAGAGGCTGCCTCAGGTGCCAACCCCCTCCTGCTCGTCTCCAGCTGACAAGCAGTCGCAGGTGTGGCCCTGGTGGAGTCTTACTTTCGTAGGCTCGCGGAGAGGTTCGAGGACGCTGGTCTCCTACCTTGGTTCCGCCGGGGTATAGCCAAGGCTGTCATGGTGAGCGAGGTGGGAAGCGGCTGGGTGCAACTTTTGATTCTTTTTTCCAAGGCTTATCTTGATGGGGAGCTGCTAGACGTCCTGCTGACTGAGTCTTCCTACTGCACCTTCGATGGAGCTCTCGCGCTCAAGAGCGGAGTGACGAGGGTGGAGCGGGTCGTGCTCAAAGCTGCCAACAAGTTCGGGTGGGACGAGCAGCTGTCCAACTCGACGCTGGCAGTTGGCAGCAGGAGTAGCATGCAGGTTGATGTGGGCCCCGAGACGCTGAGCCTGCCTCTGACGCGGCAAGCCACCGACGTCCTCATGATGGAGAAGTACATGCTGGTGAGGGAGCGGATCACGACTCGGAGGTCAAGACCGCCTGACCTGCTGCTGGCAGGTGGGACCCGAGGCCACAGACTGGAGGCAGCAAATCTGTCCTAACCTCTCCACAAGGCGCATCTTCACGCTCGTTGCTTCTTTCTCCCCCGATCCTTCGGCTCCGAACCCTGTGCCTAAAGAAGTACTGTCTTCGCTCAAAGCGGAGGCTTCTTCAGAGTCTAGTGGCCCCCTCCACGGTGAGCTGCTTCCTCTAGCAGCCCAGCGCTCTGCTGACTCTTGCTGCAGGAAAGGATGACCTCTCTCATCGAGCGAGCCTTGAGTATGCTCCTTTCCCCAGAGTGAACGAGCGAGAGCTGGTGCTCCACCGCCTCGCGCTTCCTCTCCCTGCTGTTTGTATTCCCGAAGGGATGCGAAGCAAGAGATCCTTCTCTTTCCTGAAGTCCGACGAAGGTGTATCATGATGTATATATGTGTAGCAATAAAGACAACACATAGCAACCCTACTATCTATTTGCCCGTTGCTCCCATCCTGCAAATATTTTGCGATCAACGAAACATCATGAAAGTAGTGATTTAGGATACTGCAGCACGCTGAAGGTTTCTTGATATCCTGAAAAGCATCTCGCGGCATCAGTAACGATGTTTCATCACATACAGCTCATGAGTCCGGGCATCAAGGAAGAAGTACATGTCCATGGACTGACATCCTTGTGTGAAACATCAAGATACATGCTCATGGGTCTTCACTTAAATGCCATATTGTGCGATGCAACAAGCATGGAAACAATGCTTTATTATCCTTAAGTTCTGCATTCAGTACAAATGCCTCCATAGCACAGTTGGCAGTGCGTTCGCTTCGTAAGCGAAAGGTCCTGAGTTCGAGCCTCAGTGGGGGCATCTCTTTTGCGGCTGATGACTTCAAGTTTTGCAAGCTTCCGGGCCCGCGCCGCTGCCGAGGAACCTACCGAGGCACTGTGGCCCTGCCGAGGAAACTACCGAGGAATCATCAGACCATCACCTCGCTCATCCTGCAACCCGTCGCCTCCTCCACCTCCATCCCCTACTTTTTCTTTTTCTGTAGATCACCATGGATCCCAACAAGTTGAATTCTCTGGTGCAGAAGCTTGTTGCAAACGGAATGCGTCCTTTGCAGAAACAGATATCAGAGCTGCAGAAGGTGGTATCCTCCTTGAGCCTTCGACAAGCCCTTGAAGGCCAAACCTCTTCTATCCCATCTGGGGAGGAGCGAGGAGATCCTAAAGGAAACCTCATTAATCTCTGTGCCACGCTGTCTCCGAGGCTTAAGCCCATATTCCATACGACTCAGGCCGGGCCTCTGCATAAGCCTCAGTTTTCCTGCACCGTGATCATAGGACAACATACCTTTTATGGGCCTCAGCAGCCTAAGAAGAAATTGGCAGAGAGTGAAGCAAGCAAGATGGCGAAAGAGATACTGTTGAAAGCTGACAGAACCATCTTGGAAATCGCGGATTCTCAAGCTGAGACTTGTCCTGTCACCAGTAGTCGACCTAGAAAATAACCGTGAGAGACAAAACTTCATCAATCGATGTTCGAAGCTGCAGGTGCTGGTAGACGCAGACAACAGTGCTAATGTCCTTCCGCACTTTAGCAACTGGCTCGAGAGCAAGCCTACTGAGCTGGGTGGCAGAATCTCCATCGACGTGTTCTGCAATAGTTTCTCTGGGCTCAAACCTTCGGCGGAAGGTATCACTTATCATTTCTCTTCTGGAATGCGAGAAGCTGCTGATCACGAGATCTCGTTTTTCGCCGGGAAGTACATGAATCAGTGGAAGCACTCCAAGGTGGTAGTGCTTGTAATCTCCAAGGACTTAGCTATCAAGAACACGGTCATGATGTTGAAAAGAGAACAGATACACTCTCTCTTGAAGTCACCATGTCAGATTTCATCTCAGTATGGAGTTGAGTCCATTTTCCAAAGTTTGTGTGATACATTGGCATCACAGGCACAGCAGAAGTACAAGAATGATTACTACGACCATGATGATGATTACTACAACGACGATGACGACGACGATGATGATGTTTACCACGACGATGATGATGTTTACCACGACGATGATGATGTTTACCACGACGATGATGATGTTTACCACGACGATGATGATGTTTACCACGACGATGATGATGTTTACCACGACGACTACGACGACAGTCGTCGTGGCTGCGACGATGATGATTACGACGACGACGACGACGACGACGACGATTGGGACGAGGACTACGACGACAGTCGTCGTGGCTGCGACGATGATGATTACGACGACGACGACGACGACGACGACGATTGGGACGAGGACTACGACGACAGTCGTCGCGACGATGATGGTGAACCTAAAGATCAATGATAATGACGATGATGATCCCCAGTGACTTTTAAGGAAAATCGTCGTTGTAGATTGAAAGATGTGAATCTAGTCTTGTCAAGTTTGTGAGCATTGAAAACTTCGCCGATACTACAGATAGTCATGTCGCTAGCCCGGCCAGTGGCCCCGGCACTTTTTGTGATCGAACAAATCTTGAACAGAGTGTAAGCCAACATTCTGACATTGTTAGCTAAGTAGGGCCCACATTCAGTACTATTGGTGCCGTGGGAAGCCACTCAAACGTGACCACTTTCATTCCCATTGTCGCAATGCAGGATCCCGGGAGTTGCACATTCAAGGGGATAGACCAGAATGTGAGGAATGATCAGCCATCAATATCATTTGAAACAATGCTGGACGAGCTTAGAATGGAGTTCAATGTTCCGGCAGGGTCCTCAGTTGAACAACTTATCCAACATGGACACTTTGTACTCGACATGCCATACACACCTTCTACTATCCTCACCGGGGTGCGGGTGTTGTATGCAAGACTGCATAGGTGTGAACCTTCATCCACTGCCAGTGTCTGCACTAAGGTAAGAATCCTTTTTGCCTTTCACAGACAGAATCCCACTGCTCACCACTAACCCATTCTTCAGAGGAAGCGATTGTGCGAAGAAGGTCCAGACATCTCCCCTCCGCGGCCGGATGTCACAGCACTGCGTACAGGGATGAAGCCTGATGACACACTTGATCTCAAATACAAAGTCTGGAGAACTCGACCCGAATGTACCGCTTACATTGAACATATCAACATGCGAGACGGCCACAAAGAAGTTCGACGACCGCAAGTTCCGACGTTGCACGGGACCCGTGGATACGTGTTGAAGTGTACTTGCTTCACATGCCCGTGAGACAACGTGGAACATTCTTTCTTCCCTCTCATTCACCTTTCCCGCCAGGTATAACATTGTCATCGCGAGGAAATGTAGCAACAAACAAGTTGGAGGGGAATATTTCACTGTGAAATTCTCTGCCTCAACTTTTTATCACCATGATTGTACGTCCCAACGGAAAGTATCTGTTCCGTACCTGATAGGTCTGCCCTGTTTCCGCATTATGGTAGCTTTCTGTGCTGGTAACAATGGGGAGCGTCGTATGACAGCAGTTCAGCTTCGTCACCTCCTCAAAATGCAACACGGTGTCGCAGCCAGTGAAGTCACAGTCCGCCGGGCTCGCCTACAGCTCGAGGCCGAGACGCAGAAAGAGTATGTTCGATCCTTCGCCATTCTTAACCAATGGCTGGCTAAGTACTCTCGCATGAATCATGGCAGTCGTGCAGTCACCCTCCCACCTCATCAAGGTGACCATCATTGCATGTGTGGATTGCGCTTCCTTGGACAGGTAACTGTATGTCGGTGCAGTACCTATTTCATGACACCATGAAACCACCTCGCCTGTAGGACTTCTGTCATGTCACTCACAGGTCTGATTCGCATGTGCGATGTGGCTGATGGTACTGTGATACCTGTAGCTGCAGGTAAACATTCTTTGTCAACACGACACTTTTCATGCAGATCAGCTCCCTCACGCACATGATGTAGGTGTATTCGCGCAGTGGAAACAGGACCATGAAGCAGTCGGAGCGGAGACTGCAGACAACACGGCTTGGCTCTGGAATCAGCTGAAATGCACATCACTCGGGCCATGGCTATCTCGATCAAGTGGATCTCTAACAATCATGACCGACCGTTCCAGTGCCATGCTCAAAGGGGTACAGCAGGCTATGCCCCACGCCGACATGGTGGTGTGCTGTTCTCATCTCATTGCCAACATCAATCATTACTGCTCAAGTCTGCTATATCACACAATTGTGCCCAATCACTCTGATGTGAGTAAGTAGGCAAGAAAGGACCCGGCGCTTCTCAATCCCAAGGGCTCTGATGCGGTAGGTGATACCCTCTGAAACCGTTGCTGCCCATCTGAAATGCTGAACATTACATAGATAGCTCGGACGCGACATGACTTTGACAAAGCCATGTTGGATTTGCAGAATGCTAACCCCCTCGATCATGAGTATCTCACCACCATTGGATTGTCGGATGTTCAATGGGTAAGTGCGGACTAATAAAATAATCGCATGGGAGAAGGGAGAGCTCGAGCTCATGAAGCTTCTCCTGTAGACCGTGAGGAGACAAGAATGGCATCCCCTTGAAGTCTCTCCCCCTATCTGCGTCTGTCTACAAGCTTGTGAGGGGCTCAAAGATGCTGGCTGCTGTTGTTCGAGGAGATCTCAAGTCAGTTCAAGATGCCCTGAAGGACGGGTCGGACATCAACAGGTTTGGAATGTCTGATGTCAGGAACGAAAGCTCACAAGGATTGATCGCAGCTGCGACTGCCAGTGGGGAACATCTCCTTTGATGGCTGCTTGTGCTCCAACACAGAGACTCGAGGTGTTCCCTTGCTCTTGCATGACATTATTGTCAATCGTGAACCTTGTGTTTAGGTGCTTGCTTTCCTGCTTGAAGACAAGAAGTTGGACAAAGAACTGGTGAATGCGAGAGGGATGACAGGTCTCATCTCTACTCGACAAATAACATCATCTTGATGCTTTTCCAGCCCTGCATCAGGCGGCATGGTACGGGCAGAACGAGGCAATTGAGATGCTGCTGAGAGCTGGGGTGTCTCTTGACAGCACAACACCTGAGGGTCACAGTGCCATGGACATTGCCAAGCTGATGGGGCATGAATCCACTTCGAGGCTCTTGGAGGTCGCAAAGCAAGAAGCAGTGAAAGCACTGGCGGAAACCCCGGAGCAGCTGAGACAGAGGCTGAAGCAACAGCACAGCACGAATGTTCAGAGACGAATAGTACAACTGCAGAAGAGCTTGGCTTCCATGACAAGACGCTCACCAGCGGATTTCATTCGAGTACGGAATCTCCGCATTCACTTGTGATGGAAGTCTTTGCCATCCCTTGCCTTGGTACCCTGGGGGCCTTGAGGACCGGTTTGGCCCCTTGCTCCCTCTTCACCTGTGCGGACGAGTCAGGGGAACACTTGCTCGTCCTTCTCTGTACGTGCTGCAAAGCATATCGTCCACCTTGTGACCCCCCCCCCCTCCAATAGATATTACAAAGTACTACTATTGCTTCAACCTTTCATTGAAACCTATCTACAAATCAAACCAATGACTTGTCTTTATCTTTACAACATCTTTCGGAATGAAGTTTACGTACGGACTTGAGATAAAAACGGGAAGAAACATTCAATTCGTTGATTGGATGTGAGCAGGGTGGGAACCAAACATATCTGATCTGGAAGATCGCGAGTGTTTCATGCCCGATCCTGAGTAATTGCAATACACACCCTTGAATCTAATTTGAACCCGTCAATAGTCGTTGAGGTCGCTCGTTTGCTCTTTCAAGGAGTCACTTGACGCGGTTTGATCAGATGCACTTTCCATTGGCTGTGTCAACTTTGTTTCTTCCAGACTGAACCTCAGTCTCGTTCTTTCCTTGGCTCGTCCGCCATCTTGCAGCTTTCTGACTGCCACAGCAATTTCTTCGAAGAAGTAAATATCTGCAACGCGTGCATGCGCAGCTGAAATTCCTGTTCCACTCATTGCTGCACAGTTCTGCACGCTCCTGCCCCTCACTGGGCCTCTCTGCCTTGATCGTTGGCTGCAGAGTCCAGGGCCGAGCCCCGGGGTGCTGATGGGCGGCCGATCTGATCAGATCACATGCTGTTTCATCACTGTGACTACGGCCTACCAGCAGCCGTCGTCTACCCCAGCACGGTCACTCTCTTCGAGTACACAGTGACACTATAAGAAGGTCGGTCAAGATATCTCACTTGGAAGACTTGCTTTCAACTTTCTCACTTGTCTTTTGAAATACTACAAGCAGAACAGACGGAGACTGTCACGGTACGACACGACACGAGACCTTTCCCGCAGAATTCAAAACTTGCACAGAAGTCAGTTTACAAAGGTTCTCTTTCATATACATGCTTCACAAAATAATCAAAATTCAGTTTCACAAGCTGCCTTATGCTCTTGCCAGCCCTCATGGTACAGATTGACGCTTCCTCCTTGTTTTGTCCTTACCACCAGCCTCGTTGTCCCCTCCCGCTTCTTCGACCGATGTGACCACAACGTAGCCTTGCGACCTCGCCTGCTCGAAGGACGAGAACAGCTCAGACCTCATACGGCTCATGCATCGCCAGCAGCTGCATGCGCCAACGTGGGAGTGGGGGTTCTCGAGCACCTTGCACCGAAAGCTAAAACTCGTTCCGACGTGTGTTGGCAAAGTCCAACGGTTCGCCTGATCTGCACTGGCTGCCTTTCTGAAACGAAAACGAACACTTGTGTTAGCTTCAGCCTCTTCGTCGTGTTCGGCAGTCTCTGCCTCTACGGTCGATCGAAGCTCTTGAAGTCCTTGCTGCCGCCTACCCACCCATTTCGTGATTATGAGCTTGATCAGGTTCCAACCCAGCAGCACGACAGACCGCATGAGGGAGCAGAAGATGCCGACGAGGCAGCAATTCGCTCCCTTGAAGACGCCCTGATCCTTGTGCGACTGCATCATCAGCCTCAGCTTAGCGTATCGTCTACACCTGCTCCTTGTAGCGCTTGATTCTTTCTGCGTGAATTTCAAAAAAATCCGGAAACTGCGCTGCGCCTCTATAACTATTGTACACGTCATACAATATTATATCCTGTCGGCTGTAGCCGGATTAATTATGTACATTTAAACCAAGATTGTTCCCATAGTGTAGGAGGGTGTTGCTGCCTCCGAGCTCCCTTCTATCTTTCTCTGAGGCGGATCGATCTCCTGTTACCTACGAACTGGACTGACCACGGGTTTACGGTTTTTTTAATTAAGATATCGCTGTAGCCTTCCTAGGACCAGGTCTTAGTTCGACTAAGTGACTCCTCGTCGTGTAAACCCACCGACGAACATCGGAAGATTTTTGCAGTTTCTGTACACCTCTGATCATGCTCGAACAAGGGCATTACATTTTTGTTAAAATAGACCTTTGCACAATCTGCACCAAACTCGTAGCCAATGGTTTGTTGTGAAGTGCAAGCGCATAACATGCCCAGAGCAAACTAACAATCATCGATCTCTGAAAGGAAGGATGGATACATGCAAAAGTGTTTATTGTTGGGGTTTCATTCTTTTACACCGCTTTCTCCTGCAACTCCTACAGCAAGCTCGTTTTGATTGTCAACTTGAGAATCGACTGTTGTCCGCAGCTGCTTTAGGATGTATTTCGTTTCGGGCATTGATCACTGTAAAGACTTGAGTTGTCTACAGATCGACGCTTCCTACTTGTTTTGTCCTTACCACCAGCCTCGTTGTCCCCTCCCGCTTCTTCGACCGATGTGACCACAACGTAGCCTTGCGACCTCGCCTGCTCGAAGGACGAGAACAGCTCAGACCTCATACGGCTCATGCATCGCCAGCAGCTGCATGCGCCAACGTGGGAGTGGGGGTTCTCGAGCACCTTGCACCGAAAGCTGAGTGCTGTTCCCAGATCTTCCTTCGACCCCTGGCATCTGCGAGCTGACCAGCCACCTCCCTCACCTTCACTGACTGCTCGTCTCTTTGAGAGGGAAAGGACAGGCTCCACTTGCTCATTCGAAGGATTGACGATGCGCGGAGAAGCGAAGAAACTAGTTATTAATTTCCTTGTCGCATACAAAATCTTTAAGACGAAGCCCAAGAAGCCAAACATGAAGTTTCGTACGTGCTGCAAAGCATGTCGTCCACCTTGTGATATACCTTGCATACTTGTCCCACCAATAATCCTCCGCCCCCCCCCCCCTTCCCTTCCTTGCCTTCACCCGTGCGATGGGGTTGATTGATCTGTTTCAGATAGACCCAACTCTGATATCAACCTCCATAGCAGCATATTCCCCTCCCTCTCTCTTCTCTTCCCTCCTCTTCCCTCTCAAACTTCTTCCCTCCTCAATGTTCTTCGCAGAGGAACATTTGTGCACGATTGGTACCAACTCTTTCCCCCACCCCCACCCCCACCCCCACCCCCACCCCCACCGCAACGCATTCGATCTCTCCCTTGCGCTATGTCAGCGCCGGCTGGTGTTGCGGCGGAGGGATCCTCCTCCTCGACTCCCGACCCTCCACGATATGCCGATCATGGGCCATCTCCTCCGGATCCTAACATACAGTTCTTTCCTCCTCCTTTACATGCGCCTCACCCTCCCCATCCCCACCATCCCCACCCACCACCTCCTCCACCTCCTCCTCTCCCGCAACTCAATCTCAGGGACCGATTGCTCCAGCATTTATCCTCGCTTGGCACATCTCCGTATTCAGGTCTCATTCTTTTAGCATGTTTCATGACAATCATCATGATTTTGATCGTCATGATGATGATCTTGATCTTGATGGCATGTTTCCTCATAGGGATTACCATCACTTTCCTCATCCCAGCTATTCAAACCCTGTTGGAGATGCAAGACAAATATGCCACGTGTACAAGTCAACTCATGGCTAAGAAGTTCAGCTCGATGTCGGATTGAAACATCGGGGCAATCATTATTTACTAGTTTCGAAGATCATGTCACCATTGAAAATGAGGCACTGCATGTGTAGGAGGAAGGGCCGACAGTTCCCTTGATAAGTGTTCTATATCAACTTGTTCTAGGCTCTGTAAATCCGTTCAGTATCATCTACATCCCACAGGAACAGCATGTTCGATCTTCACCTGCCCTGGTTTGCCTTGTTGCAGTCCTAGGAATTCTGCATGAATCCCATCTGCGATCTGCAACCTTCCCGTTCAGAAACGTGAAATCAACTTTCGCAGACACATACAAAGATCGAATCTATCCCTGTCCGATGAGCTCCAGCGATGTCATGGAGGATAGAATCTCCAATAGCACACACCCGAGATCTGTCGACATCCCCTGATACCTGTACATGCTTACTGGAAACGAAGTTGGACACATACACTTACTTCTTTGAGCCTTTGAAAAGCCTGTTCATACACGAGGGAGTGTGGTTTCCCGACATAAGTCACTTTCCTCTCTCCACACAGCTGTCACTGATTCAGTTCAACACCCTTTGACATGCACGATGCTGAAGTTCACATTCACCTGAGCCATTAGCATACTCTCGTACATCGCTGCCAGCTTTCATCGACGATTTCAAGTCATCTATTCGTAAAGGGAGTATCCTCATAGACATACCTTTCCTGGCATAGGAGAATCTTTGCCATCGGGACGGACAAAATCAGGATTTGTCACGACCATAGGCAACTGCGCAAAGCTGAGGAATCGCTGAGCAAAAATACTCTGAAGATCACCAGTCGATTCGCAGCAATCTGAATCGAAGTCGACCGCAACATTGCATTAGCACTTTACCATCAGAGAATGAATGTACCTGCAGGCAGCTTCTTGCCTCCATGTCCCATGCCTGCTCGTGACTATCACATCTTCTACAAAGCAAAGAACTAGAATGGTTCACTTCATATTTGTTAGGACCCTCCCGTTGCAACACCTCCGAAAGTCCATGCTGTTCGGAGTGAGACATGAACAGAAAGAGTACAAGAGTACAGACCATGGTGAAGAGCCCTCGAGCGAGTACGAAGTCAGCATCTTCAATGTCTGCGAATTCCAAGCCTGTTGAACAGATCGACCAGTCATCTACAGCCAAATGTTGTGAGCACTCGCAACCTGCTGATGTAACATACTGTTCGTCCTCTTCTCCATTCCCTACTTGAAAGTCATCAAACTCATTGATGACTCCCCAGGGGTCACCGAAAACGAAAACTTTGTTCCCAAGACTCTCGAATGGTGTGCCCGCTGTTAAACTCAAATTCTGCAAACGATGAACGCAAGGAACCTGGACGCTGAGAGAGACATTGCCATCCCACTTCTCCACTGGTGATCAGGTCTAGGATTGAAGCACTATGGAAACCCATCCCTGTACACAAAAATATCACACATACAGCACTGCTCTTCCAACGTACCATCAATCTTGTTGAGAGAATTCCCCTTCCTCCTGGAAGAGTTCGACAGCAGAAAAATTTTCTTGCCCATTTCTGCGATTTTTTCGACATAAGGGCTTTATTTTGACTTCTCAATCACTGATGTGCATGATATCAAATCCAAACCTTGCAATTGCTTCATGCATTCGACTGCTCCTCCCTTTCACTGGAAGTCAGGCTTTCGCACAGAGCAAGAATCAAGAAATACATAGGCTTTTTTGCCATCATGCATAACTCCCCACTGGTCTATCAGGAAGGCATCGTATCTATTCACTTCATGAACCAACTACAACTCATCCAAAGGATCAACCTGTTGGCCAGCTCGCCGATCCCGTTCCATACTTGTGTTCCCTTCGTAGCGCTCTGACTCGCTTGGCCCATCAAAGATTGCACCCCGCGACTTCTGCTGATCCCGTCGACGGCTCTCTGATACGCACGAGGCAGCATGGTCGGTCTCATGGTGAACCCAACGCAGAGGTCGAGCATGAGCCATACACCCGCGCCCACCCGCCATACCCCCATCATTGCTTGTATGAGGGAAATACCCTCTTCTCCACTCAGGCCCATTATCGGTTACAGTTGCGTCAGGAATTCCGGTTACACTGCAACTGCAGCAACCGAGGTCTCCGTTGGAGCCAGGCCACTGTCAGGTGAAGGAGCACAACCGCAACCGGCAGCATGGCGTGAGGGGCGGGGGTGGCGGCGCTTGCAGGAGCTGACGACATGGACGGGAGAGCATCGAACAAGGCCGAGAGAAAGGAGAGGAGGAGGAGAAACACTCGGAGTATGAACGACCTCCCGCGGCCAGACACGTCAGCACAATACCGCGAGTTTGTGAGAGAGCTTCACTTCAGACAGGATGCGATACGTCAGAAGCTCCACTCGTTGCCTGAGATAGAGAGGTCTTGTAGCAGATCTGTTACATGAGACCCTGCGTTGATCTGATCAACAGGAGCTCGAAGCAGGAGCCTCTGACCATTCACAAGAGCAAGAGCAAGAATAAGGGGTGATCTCTACCCTTGGTTTTCGATTCTCGATATGATTCTTTCATCATGACAGGGGGCCAACGTTACCTGAGATCAAGTATGTTGCGACGGACTACTTCAACCACGAGATCAAACCAAAAATCATGAAGATGCTTCCGAGTTTATCACACCAGTCTTACCGTGCTGATTCGTCGCTTCAGCAATTGAGCTCAACATCTACGACAACTTCTGTTTTCATCACCGACAATCCTGAGACGGAGAGGAACAAGGTGATGGTGAAGAAGAAGCAAGCAAACAATTCGTACAATGAGGTCGTACTTGACGATATCGTGGCTTGGCAACCTGGTAAAAAAGATGTCATGTATCGCTCCTGTGATTCAGTCTCATTGCCCTCAGGCCTTGTACAGCGAGCTATGGACGGGAGAGGGATTTTGAAAATTCGCAGCGAGAAGGAATTCTTGCCAAACACTTTAGACACGGGGATGGCCTTGCAGAAAGCACAAGGCGTTGTCAAGTTGGTCCAGCTGCGTGACAAGGTGGAACGCTCCTCTGCGCAGTAGATGTTTGCTTCTCACTCAGTGACAGGTCATCAAGACAAGAATGCAAGCCAAAGGCAACTTCAAGGGGGAGTTGCTACCCATAGCACCTCGCTCGGATGTTGATTTCGTGACGCAAAACAAGCACAAACAGTTTCAAAGCACCCAAGACGCTAAGATAACGGATCTCTTGAAGGTAGAGCTGCCTCTAGCTCAACCTTCTTGTTCTCACTTTTTGCAGGCTTGCGCTGAGAGGGTCCAGAGAGAACTCGAAACATGCGAGCGGGCGATCGTAAGGTAAGCATCACTTAGCAGCCATGAACCTGTTGAGATGAGATTCAAACAGCGAGTCTGAATGGAGAAAGGACGTGGAGGTGAAGCTGATAGCTCGCCAGGAAAGAAAACATCGCAGATCTCAACAGGCCCGATGGCTTCCGCTTGTTCTCCTTGCTGCAGCGACTGCCCGCATGATGAAGGTGGTGGCGATCAACCAGGAGCTGAGATATGCCGTGCGAAGAAGGCAAGCCGCAGCTTCGAGGATTCAGAACACTTTCAAGGGTATCATGCGTCGTCGTCATCAGCTCAAGATAAGCTTGAAGGCAGCACGTTACATGCAGTACAAGATGAAGAGATGGACCTCGTGGCTACATGAGAACACTCTCAACAGGAGCATAGACCTTGTCAAGAAGCTTCTCTATGACTTCTCCAAGATGAGGTCGTTTGCACGCCACCTTTCTGCCTTCAAGAAGAACCTGAAGAAATGCCAAGACTTTGCGCGCGCGTTTCTGCAGGGGATTCAGAAGAGGAGGATAGAAAATCGCAAGTTGTGGGATCAGATTGCAAAGGATATGATTGGTGATGAGAGTTCACGAATGTGGATGTTTCGACTCCTGAACAACACAAGATACGACACAAAAAGACAGAAGTACATCAGCGAACGACAGAGTTTCAAGTACGCAAAGCTCGAAGGTCAATCTATGGAGGAATACCTTCAATCTCATCCTCTGGCTAGAGATTTCCTCATTGATCAGGAGATACGGGCGATGCGGATTGAGTACGTCGCTGCGTTGCGCGAGTACGCCAAGGCGCTTGAGATCTACAAGACCAAAGTCAAGGCGTACAGTCTCGTGCAGGAGATGGGCATCGATGCTGACTTTGCAAGAGCCAAGTTTGGGATCCAGTCGCTCCGACCGAAACCGATCTACCCAATCAAGTGCCCGCGCAAGGTGACACGCGACGTTTCCTGCTGCCTCTCACTTGTTGTCAGGTGCTCCGCCGACATCTGGAAGAGACGCTGAAGGCGATCGGCGTGAGAGACTTCGTTAACGACGAACTGTTCGAGGAGATGAAGAGCCGGATCGACACGATCCTCAAGGAAGCGACAGCAAAGCTATCGAAGCTCGTGGACACGCGGACGAGCGCTCGGGAGCTCTTCGACTTCATTGACGAGAACAACAACGGGACGCTGGAGGAGGAGGAGGTTCAAAGCTTCATGCAGAGCATCGGGGTGAAGATCAACTCTCAAGAGTCTCGAATCCTCTTCGTGCAGCTGGACATCAACAACGACGGGAGTCTGTCGTTCCCGGAGTTTATGGACCGGCTCCTTAACTGGAACATCCAGGACAAGAAACCCTCAAGGAATCGTGAGAAGTCTGTGGTCTTGAAGGCTCAATTCATGCAGGAGTCGGACTGAGGTTTCATCGTGTATATACATCAAACATGTAGATCAAACGCGGCTGTGTTGCCCCGATACTTTCTTCTCGATCTAAGTGAGAGGAGTGAGAGGGTGGAACGTTAGCAGTGTGAAGGAAATTTTAGAGCTCACCATGTGCTTCATGATCTTGCCCGAGGAATTGGTTGGAAAATCGGCATCCCTCCACACGATGATCTTGCGCGGGACCTGAATTCAAAGTTGAGACGAGCAAACGTTGGTGTACACTCGATGTCACCTTGAAGGTGGACAGGTGACTTCTGCAGAATTCTTGCAATCTCAGCGTAAAGTTCGCATCCTCCGTGTGTCCGATGGGACCACTCGGAATGATTGCAGCGCAAACTATCTCACCCATCTCAGCATCTGCAAGTCCGAACACCGCGGCCTGATTGCCACGAGTTGGACAGCCCAAGTAGTCAGAAACAAGTTTGGAGTAGTTCCATCTTAGACCTGTCTAACTTCTGTGTGAAGACGAAGTACGGACTCAACTTCGGTAGCATACAATTTCTCTCCTCCAGAGTTGATTCTTTTCGAATGGCGGTCAGAACGCCACATGCAGTAGCGACAACCGACCTCTCTGAGCTCCTGGATACGAAACAAAGGTTGCCGTCCAGGTCAAGGAAACCATAATCTCCTATGATCAGCCATCCATTCTTCAGCACTTGCCTTGTCTGCACTTTCACATGTCACAACAAGGACGGTAGAGTGCAGCAGCAATCGCGCCTTGTCGGGCTGGTTGAGATATCCGAGCATGACATGAGCTCCTCTTGTGCAGATGAGGCCAACTTTGCGGATGGGAAGGAAGTTGAAGTTCTCGTCGACGATCTGCAAATCTCATCATCTCCTCCTTTGCGATCCTTGAACGTCCTCACACAAATCTCTACATGATGCGCTGGTCTCCCGACCGCAAACCCCTTGACCTGGTCCTCTAAGTAAACCTCTAGATGAAAGCAGGAGCTTCTACAATACCTCCTCACCAGACACATCGAAACCAGTCCTTGGCTGCAAGCTTTGAGAGACGTTCAGAGTCATCATGCACACCAGCCCTCTCACCTCATCTTGACTGAGCCAACAGAATCTTCCACCAATCGCCTGAGCTTGTAACCTCCGATCAACGCGAAAGATATCTGGGTGGCGCGATCATCATCAACATCCCTCATCGTACTCTGTCGTCATTCAGACCGACGAGCAAGCTTCTGAGCAGGCATATGTCTGTATGAAATTGGCTTGCGGGAAGATTTTCTCGCAAGCAGCAAGAAGGTCTGCCGTCATCGCTTGTCCACCGACAAGAATCTGTCCCAGGATAGGGCCAAAAACGAAGAGGAAGGGAGGGGAGGGGAGGGGAGGGGAGGGGAGGGGAGGGGAGGGGAGGGGAGCAGAGTACGGGAGAGGGAAAAGGGGACAGTGAAAGTTGAACACGGTCAGGAACGCCCTACCTAACAAGATTCCTTGCAAGGCTTACCGTGGACACCGTTGGAAACTCGGTGATCTGGCAGGAAGAGCTCGGCTTCTGCTTTCTCCTGCGGATGTCTCTTACTTGACCAACATTCAGAGGGAAAGCAAAGTTCACCCGTGGATGTCTTTCACAAGCAAGGAAAGCATTGAAGGTACCACAACCAAAGTTGTAATTTTTTCATCAAGAATGCACTTTTGATCAAAACAGGGAGCAATGTCACTGAATTGCCAATGATCTGCAATGTGGCTACTTTGAAGAAATTTGTAGGATCGAACTTGGGCAGGAACACGTGTGTCCCTCCGACCATCGTGACGGCGATGGCAGAACTGATGCCACCAACATGAAACCTTGAGCATCAGGTCATGGAGTCGAACAGGGCAAGTCACAGCAAGTGCAGTAACGTGAAATTCAACTCACATGGGTACAGCGTTCAGGTATCTCGTTTCTTCTGAATACTCAACCTGATTGATCTTCTCGATAGCTTGAATGATCTGCGCAAGGCCAGTACATTCAAAACAAGTTACCATTACGTCATATCGTCACCTGATTTTGATGGGTCAGCATTACTCCCTTGGGTTTTCCTTCACTCCCGCTAGTGTAAATTATCGTGCTCACGTCGTCTTCTCGCGCGGGTGTCGTGCTTGAGCTTGCAAGGCTGCTTTCTTCCCAACCATTCTGAGCCTTCATAAGCAGCTGATGGTGTGTGAAGATTGTGATTTCGGGGATCTTTGTTCTCAGCGCTTTGAGCTCTGTGTCTTCACTCTCTCTTGAGCCCAGGAGCACAGCGACCAGAGGGCAGCGCTTCATTGTCAACTCCTCGAGCATGGTTGACAACCTCTGAGCCAAGTCTGCCTCCAGCACCAGGAGGCCGATCGAGCTGTCCTGAATCGCGAAACGAATCTCTTGCATCGACCATCTGTTCAGACATCACAGCCCTGCGCTCTTGGCAGCAAAGACTCACCGGATGTTGATCGGCACGAACACCTGCACAAGTTCTTGTTAGGCTGCTGGTGCAGGAGCAGGGAGATATCTTACAGCTCTGAGCTCCGCGACAGCGTACATGTACTGCAGGAAGATGTCGCTGTTCTTCGCCAGTATGCCAACCCTGTTTCCGGTCCGGATCCCGAGGTTTTGCAAGGCTGTAGTTATGCTTCTCACTCGCAACAACATCGTTCGCCATGTCTCGGTTCTCCCCTACATGTTATGATCAGAGAGTTGCAGACACTCTTCGTCTACGTCTCTTTCTGTTACAACTGATGCCATATCCCTGATCTTGGATGGCTCGAGCCTCATCTGCCCACCGCAACCCCTTTGCTCCCTTTCTTTCATCCTCCCTTACGATATCACCTCTGATCCGCTCCCTGCCTTCCTCCCCCCCTCCATCACCTCTGCTCCTCTCCCTGCATGCTGCTGTCTCTCCTTCTCTCTCGCATCTTCGCTCACCTCACATCTCGTCGCTTCTCTCCCGCCATGGCAACTCTCTGCCCGACGAACAGCAAGAGAAAGCGAAGCCATTGCACCCCGACAACCTGCCCTCATCCCACCTCACCCGCCTTATTTTAAAACTGTCTGATTATAGAGCGCTAGGTTGCGGGCCGGGCCCGGCCCGGTCCGCCGGATCACTGAGTGACCGGACTGGGAGTCAGCCCTGTGGGCGGCCTTTGCACTTCAAAGAGGCAGCAAAGATACAAGATTTACGTCATTTTAAGGTCAATTGATGATAACTTTCATTTGACTTCTATACTTCATGATTCACAGAAAGCAATTTTTCAATGTGCGAAAGCCCTCCTGCAGTAAAATCTTCAGATGAGTTCATCGCTCCTCCTCTGAGTACCAGGAGGACATTTCATGAGGACTGGCAAGCCAGAGGCAAGGGCAGGATGGTTCATGATCGCATCTCCATAGACGTCGATAGCATCTGGGCATGGGGTCACGCTGATCTCAACAAGAGGATGACGCACTGAAGCTGCGGAAGAAAGGAAGTTTGTCCAGCTCTTGAGCAGAAAGTCCCTGTACCTAAACTGCCGTGAGGAAGAGGCGAGCAGGGAGTGTAGCTTTCACCTCGCTCTGAGACTGAGAGCCATTCCCGCTGCCTCCCTCGTTCTGTCCCTGCAGTCTCGCAGCCAGCCTGGCAGCAAGATCCCCGCGCTTCACCTTGAGGGCCATCATAATCAAGATGATGGTGCTAGTCGAGGTACCGGAGGAGGAGGCGCCGAGTTGACAGTAACCTTGGCTGAGCAGAGGTGCCCTTTCTTTTCTGCTCCACACTTGCTACACCGGTAGGGGCGGCGAGCTTCTGTTGCCTTGGAGTTGGAGGAGTGCATCGCTCCAGAGTCGCTGGCGCTCGGAACCCGCCCGCACTGCATGCCAGGAGAGCTCGCAGAGAGGTCGGAGCGATCACCTGACTGGCCTTGCGTACCCGGCGACTCACCTTGCACGTTGGTCTCCGACAACATCTGCAGACGCATGCATCATCATTGCAGCCTCGTCCCGACACTCAAGACGTACAGGATTGGCACGCATCTCGTCCATCGGGGAGTCGAGGCTCAGCGAGGACATATGGCCCTGATACGGCATGTTCAGCGCACAAGCACAAACATGCGCAGCCTGCACCTGGCCCTCTCCTGCTTTCGAATGCGCTGGGCTTCCATACCCACGAACATGCGGCGACTGCGAATCTCTTCCGAAACCTCTGTGCCCGTTGCTCGCTGGCTCGGGGAAGTTTCCCAGCTGCCTTGACTGCGGTGTATGCGGAGTCTTCGGGGTACTGGGCGGCGGGCAAGGAAGCATAGCAGGTGACATGGGAAGTCGATCGCCTGTGCCAACATGGGACATCACTCCTTCATGATGGCCTGGTTTTGTCTTCCTCTTCTTGACTGGCTGCTGAGACAGCTGAAGGATGATGTTTGCTATCTGGGCTTGCTCGGAGCTCGCGTCATCCTCGTCCATGGTGCACTTTTCACCCAGAGCTCTTGGGGAGTTGTCCAGCTCTACTCCGCCATCGGCTGTGGGCTCATCGCTGTTCGATGGGCTGCAGGTCTCAGTATCCTTCTCAGGACGCGGTCCGGCTTTACACTTCTCCTCCGGAGCCCCGCTGCTCTATGAAGTCAGTTCGTCGCTCATGATCGAGAGCTCCATGGCTCACCCTTCTGTGCACGAACCGATCTTCGTGTCGCAGACTGCAATCGGAGAGCTCGTGGGTTTCATGGGAAACTTGAGAGCTATCCAATAAAGCGGTTTGTAGATACAACCGCTATTCTGTCATTGAAGTTGAAGAGAAATATTGAACTCAGCTGCAGAACATGAAAGTGAGTACATTTACATGCCATTCGAATCATCTTCTAGCATCAAAACCTCATATGAAACAATCGTACCAACACATGTGTGTCTACATATCATCAGGATATCTCATCAGGATATCTCATTCGGTCGATCGTTCTTGTCCAGTGCCCCCAAAGTCTCGACAGCCCTCTCTCATCTCTTCCTCCTCACAGCCTCCTCATCATTCAAAGGAACAGGTGACTCGGCATATCCTCTCATTATCTCATCCTCGTCGTACTCCTCTCGTCGCCAATCTGCCATGGTTTCCTTCTGTCCCACAGCCCCACTTGCCTCCCGCCATAGTGAGAAATCATCCCATAGCATCAAGTTTATCCCCACCCTTCACCCCTCTACCGAATCCATCAATGACCCACCTATAGTCCTGTATTTAAAACTATTTTGTATAATTTTCATCTATAGTTATTAATTATCAAATGAAACTTTAGTTGTTATAGTACCAATTATTTAACTCTATCGATGACCCATAGCTTTGTAAACCTTTCATGGTAAATCTCCTGCCGCCTCCACTTGCCCCCGAGAATATTTCCTAAATCGGGAAATTTCAGTTATAGTCGTTACAGAACTTTGTACATTTCAGATCGGACCGTGCGGCCCGGGCCGGCCGTTGAAGCCGCGCCGTTCCGGATCGGAGGTCCGATGACGGACAGTTGGCGTCGGCCCGGGCAGTACGAGGACAATCAGGGCAGTTGTCCGAGTCCGAGTGACTGGTCACCGCCGGGTGGCACCGTGACTGCATTCCGAGGGCCCGGGGTCCGGATCCGATGATCCGGGCCGGCATCACAGTGGCACAGTGTCACGTAGTCGAGCGGACTCGTGACAGGAAGGAAGATCTATTGAAGGAAAACAAACTAAAGAATAAAAACCTGCTGCTGCTGCTGCTGCTGCTGCTGCTGCTGCTGCTGCTGCTGCTGCTCTACGTCTGAGAGGCCATGAACTTGTCGTATGCTCTCTTGGCCATAATGGAAAGTTTGGTGCGCAAGGAGCGGCTGGAACTTCTCCTCGACAAGCACTGCGGGACGACTCAGATGATGAGTGTGAGGAGGAGGAGGGAAGAAAAGGGGGAAGAGAGGAGGGGAGGAGGAGGAGAAAGACTTGTTACATTGAGATTGGAGATGAATCGCTCGAGCGTTTCTCGTTGAGGAGATCCTGTCAAGTGAGTCAACAACAGAGCAGAAAGACTGATGATGAAGGTAGTGGTGATGAAGAGAGAGTGGAGGAGGAGGAGGTTCAGGAGAAATCAAGGTAGCACGAGTAGCAAGGAAGGGGAGGGGAGACGGCGGAAAGATGACGGAGGAAGGACGAAAGAAAGAAGATGGAAGAGTAGACCGAGCGAGAGTGGCAGGGGGAGAGCAAGGCAGAGCAGTAACATCACCTTTCTGGAGGAGCCAGGATTCCAGTCGGAGCAGAGTGAAACCTTCCATCTTGACACCCAGCCTCACAGCTTGCTCGCACTGAGCCTCTACCTGCGGTCAGGAGCATCAGGCCGCGGCGTCAAAATCTCCTCCTGCTCCTGCTCCTGCTCCTGCTCCTGCTCCTGCTCCTGCTCCTGCTCTCACTCCTCCTCCTCCTCTTTATCCTGCTCCTGCTCCTGCTCCTGCTCCTGCTTCTTCTCTTGTGCCCACCTGCTCGACGGCACTCTCATCCTTGACAGCAGCAAGTGTCAACTGCAGCAGGGGAGGAAGCAGCGCATACCTGCCAGCAGAACAAGGCGTTCTCTCCTGCGAAACCGATGTTCGCCTCTGCCGCAGCCTGAGCAGCATTGCGAACCAGGTCCTCAGGACGAGACCTGAGAGAAGACTAAGGAGCAGGAGGAGGGACTGAGCCTGTCCTTACATCGCAAACCAGGACTGACTGCCGTCCAGCATCTCGAAGCAAGTGAAGTCCAGGACCTGAAATTGTCGTGACGCTCGAGCCTCCTGCTTCATTTCTCCTCACCGTGTTTGTCTTGGCGAGCATCTGGCAGATGTCGTGGAGATAATCCCCGACATACCCAGCAGTGGCCTCGGCAGCCTGTCCAGCAAGGTGAGAGGGCGGGAGGGAAGTGGAGTATGACGATACATGGGAAGGATGAGCACGGAGCCAATGGATGCCGGAGACCTGAGACAAGTGAGGGAGAGGAAGAGAAGAGAAGGCGTGAGGGGAGGGGAGAGCAGGAAGGAGCGGAGGTAGGAAGGAGTTGAGAGGAGGAGTTCAGGGCTTTCTGTTGCAGCATATCCACCTTGGCGGCCAATCTCATCTCGTCACCAAAAACCCGGCGGGCGACCTGAAAAAGTCCCTTGAGCTCCTTCGCCAGCAGCGAGCGACATCGAGATACCGAGAGGATCTTCGAGCCGTGCTCCAGGAGGAGCGAGAAGTACCAGCTGAGAAACCTGAGACCCCAGCTCAGCACCAGGTGGCCGAGAGGGTGCCAAACATGTCCTACTTCTGTCCTTCCGGGGTATCATGACGGATCTCACCATCTTCACAAGGTGTCAGGTACTTGGGACAAGCTCCCTACCTATCCTACCAAACTTCTCCTGTCGTGGGATGACACAGCTCAGCAGCATCTGGACTGCTCCCTGCGTCCCGATGTCAGATGCATGTGTCAAGAGCTCCTCCGTCTCGCCTCCGGCACTCCTGCCTTCCTTGCCTTGCTCCCTCCTCTCACACACCCTCCCTTACTTCCCATCTCTTCTTCTCCACATCCTTCTCACCTGGTCCTGGATCGGCCTGGCCCAGAAAGGAGCATCATCTGGAGCATCGTTGTAGCAGCCGAGCCCGGGGAGAGGAGACGGCAATCCTAGCTCGTTCTGCTCCACCCAAAGCTCAGCACTCAGCAGACTTCCTACTCCTCCTCCTCACCTTCAAGCTTCGCAGCATCCCGGCATCGTAGCATTGCATCTCGCCTGTTTTACGTCATAGTCTTCCTCCCCCTTCCCAGCTCCTCACCTATTCCCGGCCACCTCCAGCCAGCAGGGAAGTGTTCTCGAGGGCTGAGAGGGTAGGACGGGTACCTGCTCAAACTTGTTAAAACCTCCAGGAAACCCCCAGCTGGACGACCTGAGCTCGCCACACGGGCCACAGCCAACCTGAATCTCAACAAGAACTCCAGCCTTGACGAAATCCTAAGGGAAGCAGACGTGAGCGTGTGAAGATGTTTAATTCAACAACTCAGATTGCCTGTGTGGCTTCGAGGAAAGCTGTCATGAAGTCTTCGTAGAGCTGGAGTGCTGAAAAGGACGAGGGTGAGGAATTACTTGAGAAGATAAGGGGTGGGAGGGAGGGAGAGAGGGAGTAGGGAGTAGGGAGGAGGGAGGAGGGAGGAGGAGGGCGCATTCCGCACTGACCCGTCCGAGCTTGCTTGCTGTCTTTCTGTCGTTCGCATCGTGTAAGAAGGAGAGGACTGCACACATACAGACAGAAACAACCTTGGGAGGAAACACCGCAAGCTCGTCGCAGCTAGTCAACGGACAGTCAAGAAACCTCCAAGTGGGAAGCCATCAACATACCTGAGAGATATGTACTCCCTGCTGGGGTCGCCTCTCTGCCAAGACCCCGCAAACTCAACCACCCCGGCATTCCACTCACCTCAGCCACCTCCCTCACCTGGTCCCTATAGAACAGCTCGGGGACCTTCTCCTCCAGGTCAAGCACCCATTGGGGCAGTGGGACGTTTACGCTGTCTCCGATGTTCCCCCCGCATGCATGGAAGGACATCACAGCTTGTACCTGCAGCCCGAGGTCCTTGCAGCGCTGGAGCAGGTCAACATACCCAGAGAAGTTGTATATCCCTGCCTCCTGCTCGCACAGACCCCACCATACATCCACCATGATCCCGTCCGCAGACACTTCCTTCGCCCCAGGCAGCAGCTCCGCTGCGTTTTCGCTCAGCTCTCCACTGGTCGAGTTGACGGTATCCAAGGGCATCATGAGAAAGACGGGAACCCTCGGCGCATCCTTCAAGCTGCTCTTCGTCCTCTTGACGCTCTGCACTTTTTTCCCTCCTCGCAGCTGCAAATCAGATCGCACGCTGCTGCTGCTGGCGAGCTCGCCGCGTACGTTGTTGAGCAAGAAGCCGACGATGAACGCAATGAAGAGCGGTAGACAGACTTGATTGAACATGATTGAGCCAGTGAACATCTTCATGATGCGAGATTGATGTCTACAAAGATTCGAAGGTGTATCCAGTCTCGCACATACACTTACTCTTCATTACCGGACATTCAGGAGGAGAGGAGTCTGTCAGCAAAATTCAGGAAATCAATGAGATGAGTACGAATTGATCTTCATGGAAAGCGATCTTATATTTTCTTGGCTCGCATGTTCTGCTACATGGGAACGTTCTGCTACATGGTTCCCATGTTTGTCAATGTTCTCGGGTGTGGACACTGTCTTGCACATTTCCTAGAAGAAAGATCTCTGCTCATGAAAACCCAGCCACTTCGCACCCAGCAGGTTCTTTCTGTACTGGAGCTTGTCTAACTACCTTGATCGGACTTTAAGCATCATCGTTTGTCTAATGAGATGACTATCCTGTACCTCTAGCTACTGCTTCTGCTCCCGAACCTCTTCCTGCTCCTTACTGTCCCCTTCAAAACATCGTTGAGCAAGCGATTTCGCCATTTTCTTCCACCCCCCCACTAAAACACATTACCCCATACCTAGAGGTGATCCTTCAAGGACCCACCCTTGCAACCAAGCAATGTCACCCCTACCCACAAAATTTGCCCCCCATCACAAGAGGACCCTACTGATTTGCGTTTTACACCATAAGTACCCTCAATTATACTCTAATACAAGGGGTCATCCATAGATTTGTAAATGACCCATGGAGTTCCATTCGGGGTACCCCCGTTATGATTCGGAGGCATACTACCCCTACCTGGTATACACCCCTACCAGGCATCCCAACCCCACTACCGCTGTCTGCTGATGAAGCTCGGGGGACATTGAGGCGGGTCCAGATCGAACCTACCGACATGGAGGGTAGTTTTAGTATGAAGAGGGGGTAGTCTTTGTATAGGACCTAAGCAGTGTGGTGGGGTAGATTTGAGTTGGTAGGGGTGGGTGGGGGACCTGGGGGCGCAATGAGTCGGGGAGCCATGCACATTTCACGATGACATGTAGTCTACGTAGTTCATAGCGATGAGTTGAGGAGGAGGAGGAGGAGGAGGAGGAGGAGGAGGATGACGATGAGGATGATGATGATGATGATGATGAGGAGGAGGATGATGATGATGATGATGAGGAGGAGGAGGAGGAGGAGGAGGAGGAGGAGGAGGAGGAGGAGGAGGAGGAGGATGAGGATGAGGATGAGGAGGAGGAGGAGGAGGATGAGGATGAGGAGGAGGATGAGGAGGAGGAGGAGGAGGATCAGCAGCAGAAAGAGGAGCAGGAGGATGCGGGGAATAATGAGGATTACTTCGCATTGAATTTTTGCATGATACAAAAGCTGTTCCAGGTTAATTCGAGCGCACAATGGCAATGCGATTGCGCATGGCGACGATGGGAGGGCTGAGTGTTGATGCAAAGAAGATGGAGGGATGGGAAGGATGACTGAGTGGGGAAGGAGTAGATGGTTGGGGAAGAGAGAATCAAAGATGACGGGAAGAAGGGAGGGCGAAGGGCGAGGACGAATGCACAAGTGGTAAAGTTTAATTTGGATCAGCGAGGAGATTCTTCAATCGAGATTGCCACCTGCACACAGATTAACATTCCGAAGAGAAAGTGCGTGAAGGATGGGAGAAGATAAGAAACGAGGAAGAGAGAGGAGGAAATCAAGAGGAAGAGGAAATAGGAGGATACTTGTTTCCCACAGCGGTGTCTTCGTCTGCCTCTACCTTCAAGCGCAACCGAAACTGATCGCTGGGATGTGTGGAAGCTTTCATAATCTCTCTCATCCTGGGGACCGTTGAGAAGGAGGGAGGCAGAAGGGAGGCAGAGGGTTGGGAGGAGGAGGAGGAGGAGGAGGAGGAGGAGGAGCTTGATGATGATGATGATGATGAGGAGGAGGAGGAGGAGCTGGAGGAGGAGTGGGGGGATGGAGGAGGAGTCAAGAAGAACACACATCATCGTCGCATATGAAGACGGCGGTAGGATGAAGCTGACAATCAAAGCTTTCCACTTCCCTTCTCCCCCTGCTCCAGGCAGAAATATCACATGGAATGGAGATGGATGGAGAAAGAGAAAGAGGGAGAAAATTTACCGCATTGGTCGTGTCCTTCAAACGCCCGCTGGAGGTCTTGCATGTGGTGAGATTCTGAGGTCGACAGGAAGAACAAGATGATCTGGAGGATGGGAGGAAAAGGAGGAAGAGGAGGAGGAGGAGGAGGATGAGCAAAAGGAAGGCATCCAGCAGCAGAAGCAGCAGCAGCAGCAGCAGCAGGAGCAAGTGGAGAGGGAAGAGAACAACCCCAGTCTCTGTTATTGTATGTAACTATCTGCCAGCGCACATTCTTGGGCTTTATGACAAGACTCCTGCAATAAAAACGGATAAGAGAGAGAAAGAGAGACTGGGAAAGGAGTTATAGAATGGAGGAGAGAAGAAAGAGGATGGAGGAGGGAGGAAGAGGGTGGGGAGGGAGGAAGGAGGAGGGAGGAAGGAGGAGGGAGGAAGGAGGAGGGAGGAAGGAGGAGGGAGGAGTAGAGATCAGACTCGAGATCTCTTATCATGGATTGCCTCCAGGATGGGGAAACCTGAATGAGCATCGATGAGATGACTTCTTGCCTTTCTGAAACTCTCGCTTCATTCCATCCTTCTCGATCTGTTTCACTTGTCATGCGCGAACAATGATCTCTTCCATCAATTAAACTTTCATCGTCCCCAATAAGCAATTTCAGAACGAGGGTGGAGGGGGAAGGGGGTGGGGTATGTTAGGCAGAAGAGATTCCAACCAGTCGGCGCACGAAAGTTTTCAGTCCGTTCTTGGGAAGAACCGGATAAACCTCCTCGTCAACCATTGGCAGCACAACTTCAGAGATGCTGCCAACATCATCATCTTCGCCTCCTCCCAAGCAGCACCTCTGCAGCACCCGAAAGCTGCTTCCTTTTCCTCCTTCGCGGTCACAAAGTGAATCTCAGGAGCGTTGGAGTTGCTGATGTTGAACCGCATCGTGTTCTCCCCGTCCTGCGCTTCCAGTATCAGTTCCTTCTCCTCTCCTCCTCTTCTTCCTCTCCTCTCTTTCCGCCCATCTCTACCTATGCTTTCCTCTCTCCCATCGTTCTACTTAAAGGTTCTTATCCCCCTCCCCTTGCCCCTCCCCCTGCTCCTGCTTCTACTTTTCCTTCACCTTGGTATAGGAGGAGAAGTGACTTGTTAGGATCGCCTCGGACTTGTTCCTATCTTTACGGACTAGGACGATATCTCCCTCTACCGCATGCTCCATGCTCATCCGTCTTGCCCGCTCTGACGCCATCAGGTTCCACACCCTGGACCAGTACGCGAACTTGAAAAGACGAGCATGCGGCCTGCGGCTCACTCAAAAGGTGGTTCAAACTTGATACAAGTTTGAAGTTGAGACGAGGATGAGGAGGTAGTGGGAGCAAGATCATGTAGGACAGAGCTGCTCACATAGAGAGCGCTGCCTCTTTTGCGGATTTGCCGTCCTTGAGCGCCTGCAGCAGCACCCGCTCGTCATGGCAGTAGCCCGGCATCAGCTTCAGCGCCTCATCCACGTCCTTGTGCTTCGCATACATCAGCTTCGCCTTCCTCTCGTTGGGGCTGCAGCTCAAGGACGGAGGACGGAGAGTCTCGGAGACGGCGCTCTCCCAGTCTTCCTTGCTCAGCAGCTTTCCGACCGCGATGGACGGCATCATAGAAGCGGCACTTCAATCGCTGTCAGTGGAAGGAGAACAGGAGCAGGAGGAGCAGGAGCGGGAGCAGGAGCAGGAGGGTCATGGAAGGAGAAGCCACGGAGCAGAAGGAGGAGCAAGGGAAGAGAGGATCAGACAAGGAAAGTATGATATCACCTATTTCCAAATCTCTGATGCCCGAAGTAGTTGATAAAACCTCTCCTCGAAATCTCCTCCATCGTTTTGTTGAGCATTGAAGGTTCCCTGAGCGGTCTGATATGGCGGAGGAGGATTTCGAAACGATTTCCTCCATGCTGTCCGAACCGCAGAGGCGACTCGACATACTTGAAGTTGCCAAGGAGTACACCCTTCATCTTCCCATCGTTCAAGCCCAGCAGGCGGGAAGGAGCGATGCCGTAGGAACGAACCTCCTGCTCTGTGATACCGCTCTTGTCCTTCAGCCCCGCGAAGGTGAAGCTTCGTGCGTTGACCTTGAGGTAGGACGCAATCTTGTTGACCAGTGTTGTCGTGTCCCATCCTGACTTGGCGAGGATGAAGCTGGCAGAAGAAGAAGCTTGTAAGCTTTCAAGGGTGAGAAGGAGGTAAGAGAAGGGAGTTGGAAGGCAGAAACGAAGGCAAGAAAGGTCAAGAAAGGCAAACTTACCTCAGGTACTTCTTCTCCTCCACTTTTTCTATCCCACCGCAGGTCGCCAGTGCTCTTGCTCGCTGCTTGAACCACGTTTGATTCGCAGTCATTGTCAGGGTCCGCGAACCTTCGGAAGCCTGGATAGGCAGTGCGAAGGAAACCTTGAGGAATGGGAAGAATCGTGCAAAATCTTTGTCAGCCCCGCTGGGATCTCTGCTCCCGATGTTGACTGTACATCTCTGGAGCTCCCCAGCACTTCCTTCTCCTGTCGTGAAGTTCTTGAAGACCTCGGAAGCAAACAGGAACGCTCTTCTAGCAACGTCCTTGCCAAAGTGCGGCTTTAGGGCGTAAAAGCCCGCATCCTGGTTGTCTAGCTCATCCCGGAGGGGCCAAGGGCGAGGAGGGAGGGAGGCAGCATCAGTCAGCAGCACAGGAACCTCCTCCTCCAGGCGCATCTCGTTCACTCGGAAGTCAAACCACCGGGCCTTCAGTAGCCCCCCCAGCCCAGGAGCGCCGGTGACGTACTCAGTTATGCCCACGTCATCATCGCTGCTCTTCTTCTCCTTGGTCCACTCGATGTAGTCTTGGAGGGAAGAGTACTTCTCCCTCTCCAGCCCAGCTCCCTCGAAGTCATACAGCGAGGGGTCAAGCGCGTTGCACGTCTGCCTGCTGCAGAGTTCCTTGAGGACGACTTCCCGGGATTTGTCAGCCATGATGTTGCCTTGCGACATGACGCGGATGGTGCCCGGAGCTCGTTCATCTCTCTTGCCTTTCCCTTCTTTCTGATTGCGCGGATGTCGTTTTCTTTCTTCGATCCCTCCTTCTTTTGCTTCCATTTCTTCAACCTCGGTTTACCTCCACGAAGTCGCACTACGCCGGAGTCCCGATGCCGCGCTTGGAGCCCAGTCGCTTCATAACGTGCATTGGCGATGCTGAGGAGGATCAGGAGAGCGAAGAGAGTTCTTGCCGACGCAGTCATGTCGCTATCCCGACTCTCCAACTTTTCAGCATTTCTCCCAAGGCATGCCTCCTCCTTAGATTCTCACTCGCTGGCTTGTGCTACCTCCACCCTCCTCCTCCTCTCCCTCTCGCTTCCCGCCTTCACTCTCTTTCATCGCCCTTGTCAGCCTGCATGCCCTATGGTCGCATCGCATCCTACTATCTTCCATGGCTGTCCTACTTTTAGATCTCCTGATCGCCTACTTTTCAAAAATCAAGTTCACCCGGCGGCCGTACTGTCGGGCCGGCCCTATCGGGCCCCGAGCCGAAGGTCAGTCACTGAGCTATATAGTGGTAGGCGGCGGACATAAAAGTGTGGTAGTACCAGTAGTAGTAGTGGTACTTTGAGTAAAAGTAATAGTAGTAGTACCCTCATAAGGAGCTCTTACAGACACCCCACCCGTAGATACGACCTTCCTATTGGGTGTACTCAGTGGGTGGGTCACATAAGACCACAAAGGTCTGATGGGGTGACATAGGGTGGGGTACTTCTCGACGGGGGATTAGGAGGGGGTGTCAATAAGTATTGCCACTTTGCGGTGGTGGATGCGGGGGCGATGCGAGGAGGGGTAGTTTCCTATGGATTTCATTGTCATTTTAATTAGTAACTCGTGGGGGTAGTAACATAAAGGGACGTGATCCGACAAGTAGCAACCTTGGTTGTAGCGGTGGAGTGGTGGGTAGGGAAAGGTAAAACGGTGGGGTGATATTTGTTTTGATAGTGGTTATTCGGGGGTGGGGTGGTATGTCCTCACAAATGATCGAAGAGACCAGGTTTTAAAGAAATAAAACATATTCAGTACTGATTTTTAAAACTTGAACCACAAAAATATAACAAATATGATGAAAGTACCCTATTTGTTTTAAATTCCCTTTATAATGTTGGATTTTCAGCGGACACATATTGACCTCCTATGTTATTTCACCATTTAATAAATGTTTATTATTTCCATACTGGTACATTACAATATTTCCTTATACTAATATATATAAAATAACCAGACTTGAATAGATTTTCTTTCAGTACTGATTTACTATATTCATTATATCTTATCGAAAAAGTATTTTAGTTGTTTTAAACATTTGTTTCGCGATTCCAGCAATGGCACGAGCTTTGCGGCGCTGGTTCGGCGGTATGGCGGAGCTTTCCCCATAGGAGGAGAGATTTTCGTCCCCACAATTGAGAAACGTCTTTCCTCTGTAACTTTGACAAGATGGAAAGCAGCAATCTCGATCAGGATATGCGCAACATGGCCATTGACGATGCCAGAGACGCTGCAGAACTGTTCAAGGAGTTCTGGGGGGGTAGTCAGGTGGATGAAGATTTTACGAATGAGAATGTGCAGTTGGAGGAGATGGCGTACGAGTCTATGTCATCCCAAGCCAGGGAAGAGGAGGAGCAGAGCTCTCCAAAGTTCAAAGTTTTCCGGCCCCACTCCGGAAAGGGCCAGAGCAGAACAGGGGGAGGGAGACATGCTTTTGCATGCCCTCTATGGCGGGCCAAGGATGTCATTCTCAGCCAGCTTCTTGAAATTCAACAAGATCGATCGAGAATGCTGCTAGAAGAGACAGAGCTGGTGAGGATTGAAGTGCGGATATGTAGCTTCGATGTGGAGGATGCGATGCTATGGCTCAGGTCCCAGCACGAGTTCCCCAAGGTGTTCTTCCTCAACCCTGAGAGGTCGCACATAGCAGCAGGTGTTGGATCGGCTCATCTGGTGAGCGGGGAAGGAGATCTGCAGAGGCACCTGCTTCCCGAGGGCACTCCAGCCTGTTTCCGATACTACGGAGGGTCGCGATTCGATGCCGGAGCCAGGGTTGGGAAGGAGTGGCAGGAGTTTGGCGGGCATTACTTCGTGCTTCCTCAGATTGAAATTTTCTACTCTAACTGTGCCAATGCACAAGATGCGACGAAGAGTTTGGGGGAGGTCAGGCGGCATGCAAACTCTATCACGGATGAGTTCATTATTGGGGTGAACGTCAGGAGGAGGGAGGATGGAGATTGGGTCGAGCCGCTTGTGAAGGCCATCAGTGCAGTGAAACAGATGAATGTAGTGTTGAGCGAGGAGCGGGACCTCCCGAAGCCGAGCTCGATGAAGGACGGCTCGAGTTACGAGCACTGGAAGAGCTCAATCGAATCAGCGCTGGAGGAGCTCAAGAAAGGGGCAGAGCTAAGGAAGGTGAGAAACATGTTGGTGCTTGTGCCTTCGTTGCTGAAGTCACTCGGCAGGTTGTGCTGTCTCGGAACTTCTTCGTCGAGTTCTCAACGGAAGTGGAGCCGATGGACCTGCTGCTGAAGCTCAAGTATCACCAGGGATACCTCTTCTGCCTTCAGCCCACACCTGGCTCTGCCTTCTTGGGATGCAGTCCAGAGCCTCTCTTCAAGATCTCTCATGACATCATAGAGACCATGGCGATCTCTGGCACGAGGGTTAGCACTTGCTCCTGCTCCTGCTCCTGCTCCTGCTCCTGCTCCTGCTCCTGCTCCTTCTCCTTCTCTTGCCCCTGTTCCTCGTTCTGCCCTTGTCCTCCCTCTTCCTTTACACCCTGTTCCTTTGTCATCTCTTTCTATCTTTCTTTGTTTGATCAGAGTCACGAATGTTGGATGTGAATTGACATGCTTTTACCTGTTTTTTTTTTTTTTTTTCTTGTGGGTTTTCGACGAGCTTGCATTCATGCTCGCCTCTCCGTTCCCCCTCTGACCTCCTGTTATCCTACAGCCCCGAGGGCAGTCAGCCGAGCAAGACGAGGAGCTGGCAAAGGAGCTGCTTGCGAGCGAGAAGGACAAGTACGAGAACGGGGTCACGACCAAGTACATTCAGGAGCAGCTGGCCAACGTGGCTGAGGATGTGGAAACGTCGGAAATCTACGTGATGAAGCTCAGGCACGTGCAGCACATCTGTCGCAAGATCAGAGCGAAGCCATCCTCCAAGGCTGCCACCCCGATCGAGCTCCTCCTTACCCTGAACCCAACGCCTGCTGTGTGCGGTGAGTCCCGGCCGGTGGCGACCAGGTTCATCAGGAGCGTGGAGGGGTTCGATCGAGGCTTCTTCGGGGGGCCTGTAGGGTTTGTTTCTTCTTCCGTCTGCGAGTTCCTGGTGGCGATCCGCTCGGTACTCTGCAAGCCCAAGATGCTGCACGTGTACGCAGGAGCAGGCATCGTGCCAGGGTCTGACCCAAAGTCAGAGTGGGAGGAGACGGCGTTCAAGATGAGGAACATCCTGCAGCTGTTCGCGAACCCTCCTCGTCCTCTCTCCTCCCTCCCCAACATCAACATGCTCTGGGCTGTGCTCACTGTGGAGGAGCTGTGCCGGTGTGGAGTGACTGTCTTCTGCCTGTGCCCGGGCTCCAGGTCGACTCCTCTCGCCGTTGCTGTCTCCTGGAACGCCAAGGCGACGTCAGTTGTCATGCACGATGAGAGGAGCGCTGGCTTCTACTGCGTGGGATACGCACGAGCGAAGAGGAAGCCCGCTGCCTGCATTGTCACCTCCGGCACAGCAGTGGCGAACCTGCTCCCCGCTGCAGTGGAGGCCTCACAGCAGGGCCTGCCGATGCTCCTCCTGACTGCCGACAGGCCGTTCGAGCTACGGGACAACGGGTCGAACCAGACGATCGAGCAGGCAGGAATCTTCGGGCGCTACGTCAGGTGGAGCAGGGACCTCTGCTGCCCCTCCGACCAGATCCCCGCCAACGTCCTCCTCTCCGACGTCGACTTCGCCGTTCATCGCGCCTCCTCCTCGCCTCGTGGCCCCGTCCACCTCAACTTTCAGTTCCGGGAGAACCTCGCCCCTGACGGCGGGCCCGTCCGCGACAACCCGCCGGGCAACCCGATCAGCAGCACGTGGAGCAGGGCGTGTATCGCCTCCCTCAACATGGCCAAGTGGGAGCATTCGGCGCTGCCTCATACGCTGTATCCCTCCTCCTCCTCCCACGTCGAGGTCCCAGCAGAGGTCTTGAGCTCCATGGCGCGTGCGAGGAGAGGCCTCGTCGTCGTCGGCAACCTCTTCACAGCAGAGGACATGGCGACCGTCGGGTGGGTCGCGGCTGAGCTATGCTGGCCCGTGTGGTGCGACGCTCAGTCGGGGGGCCGTTGGGACTTCGGGCCGTTCGGAATGCGAGGAGTGAGCATGATGGACCAGATGCTGACCAACCAGAGGGTCAGCGGGGCCCTCCGGCCTGATTTCATCCTTCAGTTTGGGGAGAGGCTGGTCAGCAAGCGCATCCTCTCCCTTATCTCCTCCTGCTGCTACAGCGACCGCTGCTCCTACGTGGTTGTCTCCGATGCCCCTGGGAGGCAGGACCCCTCCGCTATAGTCACCCACTACCTCTCGTGCTCTCCTACCGACTTCGGCAAGCAGCTGTCAAGGTGGATGCAGCACAACAGGTCCGTTCCTTCATCCTGCTCTCTCCCCACTCCCTCACCCTCCTTCCTCCTCCTCCTCCGCATCATTATCGACATCTCCCCTCGTTTGTGCTCATGAATGCAGAGACATGACTTGGCAGCAGGATCTATCCTAGCGATCTCCTTCCCCTGGAGAAGATGTCGGAGCATGCGAGGACGGCCCTGTGGTCGTCGCTGTCGGGCTACAAGGACCTTGAGGAGCCGCTCATTGCTCTCCGTTGCTCCGAGAGCCTCGCAAGAGGACGCGCTCTCTTCGTCTCGAGCTCCATGCCCATCCGAGACGTCGACATGTTCTTCCATGCTGCCCTCTCCCGCGAGCGACCGGAGATCGGATGCAACCGAGGCGCCTCCGGCATCGACGGCATCGTCTCCTCCGCGCTAGGGTACGCTGGAGGCAGGGGTCGACCGCTGACCCTCCTCCTCGGCGACACGGCAGCGCTCTACGACCTCAGTGCCATCCGGCATGTACCGGACTGCCCGCATCCTGTGGTGCTGGTGATTGTGAACAACGGGGGGTGCGGCATCTTCAGGTTCCTGCCCATCGCCCAGCATGAGGAGATGATGGAGAAATTCTTCATCAACTCCCACCAGATCGACTTCGAGAGCCTCGCTCGCTCGTTCGGCATAGACTACATGCACGCCGCTACTGCAGGTTGGCTCCTCCTACCTTGCTGCTGACCTCCTCCTCCCCCCCCTCCCCTCTCCTCCCTCCTTCCTCCTCGTCCTCCCCCCCCTCCCCCTCGTACTCCTCCTCCTCCTTCATCACCTCCTCCTCCTCAACCTCTCGTAACGACCTCTCCCTCTATCCGTTAGTGCGCTAGTTTTGCTCCTTCTTCTTTTCTCCCTACACACACGTACTCCTCTCCTGCTTGCCTCCCTCGCTCAGCTCCCCCTTGCTTCCCCTCCTCTTCCAGTGCTGCCAGTGACTCCGACCTCCAGCGGAGTTCGACTCCTGCCTCCACCATGCCGAGACCTCGGGCAAGCACGTCCTGCTGGAGGCTCGTACCTCCTCCGACCGTCTCGTTCAGGTTCACCGCGACATTGCGGCAGCCGTCAGCTACTCAGTCGACCTCTTCCTCGAGCACTTCATCCAGACCTCCTGGATCTGGCACGGGGACCGGGACAAGCCTGTCCTCCTCCTCCTCCATGGCTTCCTGGGCTGCAAGGAGGACTGGGACCCGCTAGTCCCCGCCCTCCTACAGGACGGCACGTGCTCGTGCCTCGCCGTCGACCTGCCCGGTCACGGAGATTTCGCGTGGAAGCAGGGGGGCATGTCTTCCCAGCTGGCCCTGTCGTGGGAGGTCAGCTGCTTCCTACTGGACATGCTGCTGCAGAGGCTGGGCGTGTCATCGTGTGTGCTCGTGGGATACTCGATGGGGGGTCGACTCGCCCTCAACTTCGCGCTGAAGCATCCTGCGCGGGTCAAGAGCATGTGCATTCTTAGCGCGCACCCTGGGCTGGAGAGCAGCGAGGAGAGGTTTCAGCGGGTGTGGGCGGACCGGGCAAGGGCGGATGAGCTGAGGAGGCTGGTGGAGGAGGAGGAGGAGGAGGAGGAGGAGGGGATGGGACGGGTGAAGCAGGAGGAGTGGAGGAGATGGTTGATGGAGTGGTATGGCCAGTCGCTGTTTGGGGAGATTGTGAAGAGCGAGAAGTTCCCGAAGATTTTGGAGAGGTAAGAACAACGATGAAGATGATGATGATTGCGACGCTGATGAATGATTTTGACATGACAAAGATGAAGCTTTAAGAATGATGATGATTTGGATGACGATGAAGATGATGTTTGTAATTGAGATAATGATAGTGATTCTTTCATGGTTCTCAGTTTGACTCCTCATCTTGTCTCTTTGCTCCTCCTTGTCCTGCTCATCTCATCCCTTCTTCCGCTCTCTCACCATTTCCTCAGGAGAAGGCGGGGAAATCCGAAGCACCTGGCGGAAGTTATGGAGAACTGCAGCGTCGGGCGTCTATCAAGCGCATGGAACTTGTTTGAGAACTCTGGAGCTCCTATCCTGTACTTGTACGGAGAGAGGTGAAAATCAGCCCCTTGCCCTCCTCCTCCTC
>NW_005434634.1:234704-237996 GCF_000315625.1 Guillardia theta CCMP2712
TTCCCCCCCCCCCCCCCTCTCTCCCTCGTCGTTCTCTTTCATCTCTCACTCTACTCCCTCTTCTGCTGTCTTCACTCGTCCAATCCCTCTTCCCTCCCCCCTCCTCTCCCCTCCCCTCTTGTCCCCATCTTCCTATTCCTCTCCTCTCTCCCCCTCCTCACTCCTCTTGTCTAGGGACACGAAGTTCGCTGCACTAGCCGACAAGCTGCGGGCTCGATCTGGCTCGCACGTGCTCGTGCATGCTATCCAGGGATGTTCGCATGCAATAGTGGAAGAGCAACCAGATGCCACCGCACGGGAGATCGTCAGGTAGGAGAGGGAGACTGAGGAGCGGGAAGAGTGGGGAAGGAGCAGGAGACAGCAGAAAGTGAGGGCAGAAGCTGAAAGAGGAGGAGGTGGAGCAGCAGAGTGCAGGAGCAGAGGGAGGGGGAGGGAGAAACAGTGGTGGAGGAAGAGGTCTTGCGCAGAGGAGCAGGAGCGAGCTGCTCAGTCGCTGATCGCCTTGTCAGGTTTCTCTCGACTGATTCTCTTCCAACAACCGTTGGATCGTCAGACTGCGACAACCTCATGATCGCCTCGGTGCAGGTGAAGAAACCCCTCTCCTCCTACCTCGCCCGAAGGCTCCTCCTCCTCCTCCTCCTCCCACCGCCGCACACCGCCCCCGCCCCACCGCCGCTGCCGCCGCCGCCACCACCACCGCCACCTCTTCCTCCTCCTCCTCCCACCTCCTCCTCCTCCTCCCACCTCCTTCTCCACTCTCCTCCTCTCTCCCTCCCTGCCGCCGCCGCCGCCGGTCCAGCTGACCTGCCTTCAGGTCCGGCGGATGGACGTGAAGCTCAAGGACCCGCTGCAGCTGAGCCGAGGAGACGCGATGACGCTCAGGAAGGGCTTCTTGATCGAATGCATCAGCATGGGAGGGTAAGACAGACATGCTCCATACACTAACCTCCTCCTCCCTCCTCCCTCCTCCTCCTCCCTCCTCCTCCTCCCTCCTCCCTCCTCCTCCTCCCTCCTCACCTCCTTTCTCTCTCCCTCCTCACCTCCTCCTCTCTCTGCTCCCCTTGTCCTCGTCCTCTCCTCCCCGGCATTCCTCCTCCTTCTCCCCTCCCTCCTTATGCTCCTCCCCCACTCCTTTTTGCTTCTTCCTCCTCCTGTCTCCCTCTGTTCTCGACCTCGCTGACGTCCTGGCAGGCATGTGGGAGTGGGTGAATGTACTCCCTTGCCAGGGTTTCATGAGCAGACGTATGAGGAGGTGGAGAGACAGATTCTAGATGCGTGCAAGGTGAGAGTTTCCTTTCTTCCTCCTCCTCCTCCTCTTCCCCTCCTCTCCCTTCCTCCTTCTCCTCCTCTCCCCTCCTCTTCCTCTCCCCTCCCCTCCTCCTCCTCCTCTTCCCCTCCCCTCCTCCTCCTCCTCTTCCCCCTCCCCCTCCTTCTCCTCTCACATTATCTCATCCTACTTTCATAGTGTCTCTGTGGGCGGATCGTTCCTCGTGCCATCGCGAACTTCGACGGCTCCTTCACCCGCTGGCTCTTCGGAGAGATATCGTGAGATCTCTCCTCCTCCTCCTCCTCCTCCTCCTCCTCCTCCTCCTCCTCCTCCTCCTCCTCCTCCTCCTCCTCCTCCTTTTCCCTCCCGTGTCCTCCTCTCCTCTCCCTCTTCTTCCTCTTCCTACTCCTCTCTGTCGCTCTCCCCACTTCTTTCCTCTTCTCTTTCCCTTCCTTCCCTGCATCACCTTTCTCCTTCCACCCCCTACATACCCCTCCAGCTCTAACCCCAGCTGCCTCCAGCGACGTGGAGAAGTTCGCGCAATGGCACTTCGACGTTTCCCAGGTTGGCCGTCAGCTCCCAGCTGAGAGCATTTCCCCCGTCGTCCTGGCGGCGCTCGAGATGGCACTAGTCCAGCTGGTCTCTCATGCTCTAGAGCGGCCCCTCTGCCGTGTCCTCTCGCCCCCCTCCTCTGGGCACAGCAAGGTCCTGCCCCCGCTCGTCCCCAGCTGAGCGATCCTTACTGACACGCTGAAGCAGCTCCGCTCATTCGTCAGCCTAAACGGCTTGATGACGCGAGGAGAAGTCGAGCTGCCCCGTTCCTGCAGCTCTAGAGTTGTCAAGGTCAGTAGCCTCCTCCTCCTCCTCCACTGTCTCGTCCTCCTCCTCCTCCTCCTCCTCCTCCTCCTCCCTCCTTCCCCTCCCCCACCTCCTCCTTCTCTTCCTCTTGTCTTTCTCCTATCTTTCGTGTGACCCGCTGGATCAGGTGAAGGTTGGGGGAAAGGAGGACGTCAAGAAGGAGGCGGAGGAGCTGAGGGATCTTGTCAAGAAGGCGAAGGAGGAGGGATGGAAGTTGCGGCTAGACGCCAACAGGTGCTGGGACCTCGAGCAGGTGAAGTCGAGGCCTCTTCTCTCTCTCCTCTCCTTCCCTTCCCACTCGTGTCCTCCTCTTCATCTCCAGTCCTTGCCCTCAAGTTCTTCCCGCTCGTCCTTTCCTCTTCCGCTGCTCTCCTTCCTCTCAACTTGTCCTAGTCTACTACTCCTCTTCCTTCTCTTCCTCATCCCTCACCATCCCCTTCTACCTCCCCTCCCTCCCTCCCTCCCTCCCTCCCTCCCTCCCTCCCTCCGTCTTCTCTTTTCTCTTTCCTGAACTCCTCGCAGGCTGTTCAGTTCGTCTCCAGCATCGGCTTTGACAACCTGAGTGTCATCGAGTACATCGAGGAGCCGTTGACGGACTTCCGGCAGCTCCCGCGCTTCTTCCAGCAGACAGGCCTCAGCTACGCGCTTGACGAGTCTCTGCTCGACGACAGCTGGGAGGAGCTGGCGCAGGACGCGGGGCTGGCGGCGCTTGTGCTGAAGCCGACGCTGCTGGGGGGTCTAGAGCGCTGCTGCCAGCTGAAGCTGCGGGCGCGGGAGGGGGTGAAAGCGGTCCTGAGCTCGGCGTTCGAGAGCGGTCTGGCCCACTGCTTCTATGGCATCGCTGCTGGGGTTCTGCTGGACGTGGAAGAGGCGCATGCTCATGGGCTGTCGACGTTCGAGCGACTGGAGACGGATAGTCTCACTGTTCCGATGAGCCAGACGGTGAGAGACTCTCCTCCTCCTCCTCCTCTCCCCCTCCTCCTCCTCCTGCGGGTCAGCCGTAGACCCTCCGCAGCATCTTCGTCAACAACAACAAGCAGTCGTGGGCGAGCATGACCATGAGCGGCGTGATAAGGAGCGCTTCACCATCATCTGGTGTGATCAGCCACTACTGGACTACTATATTAACATCCTCGTCGGCGGCCGCTCATCCCCGGCGGATAATGC
>NW_005434634.1:238096-240085 GCF_000315625.1 Guillardia theta CCMP2712
TGCCCACGCCTTTTCTGGCACGAGGGGAGGCTCACCGGACGCGCAAGATAGGCACCCACAGCACCGTCGACTTCGACCCCTTCGAGACGCATCTCCCCGTGCCCCCTAGCAAGCCGGCGAAAGCACCTCCTCCTCCCCCTCCTATCCCCTTCTTCCTCCACCCCCCACCACTCGGACTCCTCCTCCTCCCTCCTCCTCCTCCTCCTCCTCCCCTCCCTCCTCCTCCCCCCCTCCCTCCCCTCCCTCCTCCTCCTCCTCCTCCTTACTTGTTCCTTTCTCCCTCTCTCCCTCCGTCCTCTTTCCTGCCCTGCCAGCTGAGACGGCAACAGATGTGGAACGGGAGGATCGACATATTCAAGTGCGAACAAGAGTTGTTCAGCATTAAGGGGTGAGAGGAGGAGAGGAGAGCAGAGGATTGGTGATGAGAGGAGGAGGAGGAGGAGGAGGGGGTTGAGGGGAGGAGGAGGAGGAGGGTTGAGGGGAGGAGGAGGAGGAGGAGGAGGAGGGGGTTGAGGGGAGGAGGAGGGAGAGCGGGAGGGAAGTAACGCAAGGGCGGCAGGAACTTGAAGAAGTTTGACTTGATCTCCGACTGAAGCTTCAAGACTGTACATATACCAACAAGATCTTGTAGAAATGTGTTAAAGAGAAGAAACTACCAGTTCGTTTGTCTGCTCCTCCCTTGCTCCTCCCTGCCGCCTACTGCGTCCTTTCCTCCAGAACCCTCCCCATCCAGACTCCTTGTCCCTCTCTCCCTCCGGCCTCCTTCCTCCTCATCCTCCTCCACCACCTCTCCTTCTTTTTCCCATCTTCCCCTCCTCTGTCCTCCTCCTCCTTCACCTTCAAATTAGATGCTTTACTATTAACTTGTGAATATCAGTATGTGTGTGTGGACATGTTCAAACTCGTTATCTTCCCTCCCTCCCTCTCATTCTGTTTGCGGTGTAGAACACTCACTATCCTTCGACTCTTCTTCAGCAATCAACTCCTCTGTCTTGGTCTCCACCGTTCGCATACACTCCTCCTCCTCCTCCCCGTCCTTTTCCTCCTCCTTTTCCCTGCTCTCCTCCCCTCTTCCACGTTCTCCTCTTTTCCCTCCACCTTGCAGAACCTGCCACTTCACCGTCAGCACCTGCTCTTGCGCTCGCAGCCAGCGTCTCTGCCTCCACCTCCTCTCTCTTCTGTATGCTCCAATAGTCCTCCCTCTGTCCTCCTCTCCCATCCTCTCCTGCTCCTGCTCCTTACCTCGTCCACATCCTCCTGTACTCAGCCTCCACGTTGCTCATCAACGCCTGGCCCGAGCAAAGGGGCGAGGAGAGTAGTCGGTCGCGCAGAGTGTCGCGGTAGCTGCGGATCCTCTCGGGGCTCCTGGCAAGCTGCACGGCGATGTCGCAGTACTCGTCCTCGTCCTTGGCGATCAGTTCGTGAAGCCCGACCTGCAGGAGAGGAGGGCAGTGAGGATCAGGGGAGGAGGAGAGTGGAGAAGGAGGGAGGGGAAAATGAAGACGATGCGTGAGAGGAGTGAGAGGAGTGAGAGGAGTGAGAGAAGGGGTGGGAAGTGGAAAGGAAGGAGGAGGAGGAGGAGGAGGAGGGAAGGAGGAGGGAGGGAGGGAGGGAGGGAGGAGGGGGGAGAGTTACCTGTGTGAGCAGCGAGACGCCGACGTTCTGCGAGTGGGTCGCGTTGTCTCCACGTGCCTGTAGGGTGATGACAGGGACGCCCATCAGAAGAGCCTCAACGGTCGTGGTGGTGCCGGCGTAAGGGAACGTGTCGAGAGAAATGTCCATGCGGGAGTAGGCGGCGAGATGCTCCGACGTGCTCGACATCACCATCTGCATGTCGATGCGATTCCTGGAGGAGAAATCAGCGGCTTTCTTGCAGATGGCAGAGGAGGAGAGAAGAAAGCGAAGGGAAGGGAAGAGATCTTGTCGGAAGGAACAGTGGGAGGGAGGGGTTGTGGAGGAGGGGAGGAGGAGGAGGAGGAGCAAGGACTG
>NW_005434634.1:240185-300588 GCF_000315625.1 Guillardia theta CCMP2712
GGAGGAGGAGGAGTTTCTCGGGAGGATCGACCTGGAGACGCCGAACTCTGATAGAGCTGAGACACAACTCTCTCTGACTTGACTTGCAGCGAAGGCTCGTGACTTGAGGAGAAGCCGGGAATCTGGCAGAGACGCAAGAATTTTCCCCCATAGGTTGACAACACCGCCATTCATCTGCAAAGGAACCAAATGAGATGGCTGAAGGAGCGGGAGAGGTAGGATGGGGAAGTGAGATGAGAGGAGGAAGGTGGAGAGGAGGAAGGGAGAGCAGTAGCAGAGGAAAGGAATGGGGAGGAGGAGGAGGAGGAGAAAATGAGGGGAAATGGAGAGCAGTAGAGCAGAAGTTTGAAGAAGGGGAGGAGAGAAGTGGGAGGGAGAAGAGATGCAGGAGGGAGGAGGGAGGAGTTGGAAATACCTTTGCTACGTTGTTGAAGCTTCCAAAAGTGACGTAGTGCAGGGCCTCGCAGGGGGGTGGGGCAACGGGTCCCGCTTCCTCTGCTGGGGTGTAGCAGAGGAAAGAGTCGGGAAGCCGGACAAGCTCCTCCTGCTTCATTTCTCAGGAATGGGAGGAAGGAGGAGGAGAGAGAAGCGATGAGAAAGGGGCAGAGATACGGGGAAGGCCCTAACAGTGAGGAAAGGAAGCTGAGAAGGACAGGGAGGAGGGAGGAACGCGGTCTTACGGTGAACTTCTGGGTCGTGTCCAGAGGGTCTGCCTTGTCGTCTGTGAACCTGTAGTCGATGGTGTCCAGGCCTGTCGTGTTGGGATACCCGATCCAAGAGACCTGACGAGAGAAGATTCAGCACTGGAGGGCGAGGAGCAAGGGATGTGTGGAAGACGATGAGGGACGGAGATAGTGAGGTGCATGACGGGGAGATCAAGGAAGGAGGCAGGAGGAGGGAGAACGAGCGAGCCATGGAGGGCAGGCACCTGGACTGGAGCTGGATGGAGTGCGAGGACATCGAGGCGGTTGGAAGCTGTGTGACCCGAGAGCTCAACGAGAATGTCAATCTGATCAGCCTCGATCATTTGCGCGACCTGCAAGCAGCTCAGCTGAGTGTTCTTGCCACTCCTCCCTCCACCTCCTCTATCCCTCCTCTCCCACCCTCCTCTCCCACCCTCCTCTGCCCCTTTCCTCCCTCCTCTCCCTCCCTCCCCCTTCCCTCCTCCCTCCCCAACCCCCCCCCCCCTGTCCTCCAGAACAGTCGTACCACAGCTGGAGGCTTGCTGGCAATATTCACCCACGAGTCGGACATCTCGCGCAGCCTCCTCGTCATCACGTCCTCCTTGGTCGCGGCGTAGTAGCAAGTGACGTGAAAGTTTTCTCTGCTCCTGCACCTCAGCGCCGCCTCGAAGAAGTAGGCGACCGAGTGCTTGTTGAAGTCCGGGGAGATGTATCCGACCTTGATCTGCCTCTCCACCTTCTTCACATTCTTCCAGCTGTTCTTCTTCGGCCCTGCCTGCAACCGAATCTCCCTCCCCCACTGCTCGTGCGCCGCTGAGATCTCGTCCCGGCTCCTCGTCACCGAATAGTTCAGGGCCAGCAGTCTGCAGAAGCCATCGGGGCCAGTCAGCCAAGTTCCTGCGCACTCGGAAAGTTCAGTGCGGACCTGTTGTGGGCTGAGTTTGGGGCGGCAGAGTAGATCTCGAGGCTTTTCTCGTAGTAGTGGATAGCTTTCTCGGCATCTCCAGAGTCCTGGAAGAATTTTCCTGTAGGCACTAGTGAGGAAAGTCGTAACAGGAGAGGATGGCTGACCAAGGTTGGTGTAAGCCGCCGAGTAGTTGGGATACACTTGCAAGGCCGCGTTGAAGTATGCGAAGGCGTCTTCCGGCTGGCAGCGCAGCTGGTCAGCTCACAGCTGACTGGATGGCAGGACGCGAGGAGGAGATCATGTTGAGAAATGCATGGAGGAGCGAGAGGAGGCGGAGGGTAGATGCAAATGGTTCATCGCACCTGGCACATCATGGTGAAGACGACACCCATGTTGTTGAGAGCCTCCGGGAACGCTGGTTTGACTCGGAGAGCGGACTCGTAGCACTGAAGAGCACGGGGAAGGTTGTCAAAATCCTTGTAGATGACCTGAAAACACAAGGAAGTCAACGGAGGAGAGTCATGGAGATGTCAGAGATCAAGAATCGCCTTACTCCGAGGTTGTTGTATGCTTCCGCGCATCTGGGGTTCATCTGAGTAGTGAGCTCGTAGCAGATGATGGCTTTCTCCGGCTCATTCTTCTCTATGTATGCAACCCCGAGGTTGTACATGGCGTCAGCACTCTTGGGGTTGTAGAGCAGTGCCTGAAAACCGAGATATCAAACCAACTGGCAATGAAAACGTGCTCTACCTGTTTGTAGAAGTTGATGGCATCATCGATCATTCCTTGAGATTTGACAACTGAGATTGGACGAGGTTTCAGACGTCAAAAGAGATTCAGAGGCAAATGATCACCAGTCCCGAGGTCAGAGAGAGCAAGTGAGATGTTTTGCAGTGCAAGCTGAAAATTTGGATTGAGCTGGTCGATGACGTCAGGCCAAATTGAGAAGAAAGGTCACAGACCTCGAGACAAGCCTTGAACGACTCGATCGCCTCTTGAATCTGGTTCCTCCCCTTGAGGAGAACCCCGATGTTGTTGTGCGCTTCTGCGTTGAACAGACGGTGAACTTGGCCAGTCAGAACACCATTGCATCTCACCGGCATATCTCGGACAGCATTCTAGCGCCCTCTTGTACTCCTGCGGAGAAATACTTCAACACCATTCCATGTTGCATCATGGTTTCTCTCATACCTGTATAGCTTCGTCGACCAGGCCTCTTTCTGCCAACACGATCCCTTTGGAGCAGGATGTTTCAGTGAACGTAACAGGATCATTCAAGCAGCGGCAACCTAGGTTGTAATGACTTGGCGCATAGCCTTCAAACATTTCAGTGAGTACGAGGCGGCAAATCTCAGAAGATCAGAGAGCATACATGGGCAGATCTGTGAAGCTTCTTTGTACTTGAGGTACGACGCATCTCCCTAAACAGACGGAAACGCCCTCAAACCAGATATGATCGACAAGCGGAAATGCTCAAAACCTGCCCGAGGAGTTTCAGTCTTGTCCCTTCATCTGTCAGCGCCGTTGCCAATCCCTTCAAAAATCCTCAGCTTCCTCACACAATCGAGAAGCAACTCCATACCTCCGCCGCAATGGTACAATTCGGGTCTATCGACAGGGCCTCCCGGTAGCTGCAGTGCAAGTCATGCAAGCAAGGTTTTTGAGATCACATATGACGGCACCATTCGATTCCCTCATTGAACTTCTTCTCCCTGATCTGCAAGCTCTTCCATGATTCCTGACCCTCCCCGCACAAGACGATCACCCGTAGAAGTCCAAGGTAACTCAGAGTGGTTGTGTTCCTCGGATCGAGCTCAAGAGCCGCTTCCATGGCCTGGAGTTCAGGAATGTAAGAGTCCTGCTAACTGCCAACGTTGTCATGAAGAAACCTCTGTCGCTGCTGGGTTTCTGCCCAGCTTGCCGAGCGAAATGGCTTTTCCTAGGGTAGCGCTCACCTAGAGACCATGTGAGAAGTGTGACTGGCAATCGAGAGATACGTCTACCATGTCAACGTTCACTTCGTCTTGCGGCGTAGGAGGAGGAGTAGACAGAGCCTGGAGGGACCTTGAGGACCAGCCTGATCGAGATCTACAGTAACCTGCGAGCTCTCCGAAACCACTGGGGAGTCCGCCAAGGAAGTCATCCGTGAAATCGCGGCCTTATGATCGAGTCAGTCATCGCCCTCTCCCATCATATGTATGGCAATACTTCGTAGCAAAGAATCGCCTCCTCATGCTTGTCTTGATCGGCAAGTGCCCTGCGCAAAGTTACCTTGCGGACTCCTTCTACCTCGGTAGAAGCATGTCCCACCTGCCCCTGTTGATATAGTCCTGGGGCTTCATATGCTGGGCTTCAGCCAGGGGGACAAAGAGAGGAATCATCCTCAAGGATGGCTGAGTCACGTGGACCTCGTAAGGCCCTCCCTCACTACTCCCTGCAAATCTTCGAGGGAAGGTGAGAAATCTTGTAAACCGAGTCAGTCTGGTATGTTGACGAGGAGAAAGGGCATTAGACAAATTCAACGGCATCGCATTCTGTCTGCTATGATCTAAATGGTGTGCTCTTGAAACCTACAAACGATGCCATGATACTTCGCATGGACTGCACAAGAAACAAGTATAGTCGGGTGGGCCAATAAGTGTGCGTCTAGGTCACAAGAGGGAAAGACACAGCTAACATCAGCAAGGAAAGACGGAAGGAACAGGAGGGCATGATCCTGATCGTAGGATGAGGTGTTGTTCTCGTCTCCCGTCTCTATCCTCTTGCTTCCTTCTTCCCTCCTTCCCATCACGCGCTCAAACCATCATGGAAGCTTTCGGGCCACACAAGATTTGGGTCTCGCCGAATATTTTGGTCACTTTCTAACAAACATTTTCAAAGTCACTGAGTCCATTTGAAAATGGTCTACCTCCTGCACATGCGGGAATAACGGACTGTAACGTTTTGTAACAAAAATGGACGTTACATACCGTTACAACAATATACTGAACGCCGGTGCCACGGTGTTGCCTCTTGACTCGAGTCCGACAGTCTCACGGAGAATCTCAGTGATCTCAGTGATCGGCAAGCAGTGGGGTGAAAGAGATGATAATATCCCCAGTGACAAACTGAGCAATCTAACAAGGACAGAGGAGGAGGAGGACTCCGGGACTCCAAGCCTGAGGAGGACTGAGGAAGAGCGGCTTGAAAGCTTGAGAGCACTGCCGCAAGAGCGGCCCATTATGGTACCGTAGACCTTGTTACTCTAGTGCGGGTCATGCCACAAGACGTCAAGGGTGACTGTAAGGGGGGGGCATCCTCCTCTGAGCGCAAACGCAAGTTCCTGTACAAGTCGTGTCAACACTGCAGTAAGTGGCAGTTGAGTCTACATAGGCCAGTCGCCCGAAGTTAGAGGTCATGGTCAGCACGAGCGCCTTGCTATGCGATAGGAGCCAAACGTCTCGAACGGCTTTCCGGGTCATGTCAGCAACCCGCGTCTCCTGCATGGACCTTCAGAGGCGGGAAGAGAGGAGCCTGCGGAGGATACAGGGAAGTCGATGGCGAGCTTTCCGCTCCTCCCTGTTGGCAAGTTGGGAGCTTGCGGCAGATCATCGGCAAGGATTTCAACATCCGCTACCTCGCGCATGTGCTGGGAGAACTGTCGAAGAGCAGCAGACCCATCGCTCACTACAAGGAGCGGGGGCAACGAGACCTCCAAGGTTTGCAGAACTTGCAACGTAGCCTGCACGTAAGAGCCGATTGGCTGCACAGGCACCTGGCAGGGGCCAGGTGAGCCGGAGAATCAGAGGGGAGGGCCATTAAGGGGTTTACAGACCTCGGAGACCTTGTCTCCTTTCCTGATGTGAATGCCGATATGTCCAAGGTTGTTGGGAAGGGGAGGATGTTGGAGAGACTCTTGTGGCCTGAAGAGGAACCTTGACAGCTGTGTTGTCAGGTCGATCAGAGGTTGGTCCAACATGAAGGGCAGTAGGAGCCGTTTTACCATTGATCTCCACCAGAGAAGTCCATGGGACTGAAACTTTGAAGGAATCCAGAACTTGGACGCAGGCGAGTACTCCTGTCTCCCTGGTGTGAACTCCTCATAGTCTGGGGAGTCTCCAAAACGACATCTAAGGGAAGATCAGGGAAAGAGAAGGATCTCAGGAAGAGAGGACGTAGATATTGGCTGAAAGAAGCAAGTGAAACCACTGGTGTCAAGTCGAGCAGAGTCTTCACAGGGCCACGAGTCGGTTTGTTCCCTTGTTCCTGCCAGCCACCATGGCGATGGCGACAGCACTAGGGTTCTGTTCTTCCTGTAGGCTTCAGCCAGAGCAAGCACCATACCATGGAATTCACATCCCAACCCAACTCCGTCTTTGGCTCCCGACAGGACGTAGACAAGCTGCAGGAGCCGGTCAGACCCGAAAGCGACGCGAGGACACTTGTTGACCTGTGGCAAGCTGGAACATCGATGCCTGTCAGGGTACTGCAGCAAGGAAAGCTCTTGGTGCAGCAGGTTCGCAGCTTCCTCCCTCTCACTCTGATTGCCTTGATCGCACAGGGTGAGGAGAGTTCTACTGCCCTCTCCCACCCCAATCCTCCTCCCTTGTAGCACTACTGGAGGCCATCTGATACCCATGAAGGGATTGGTCCACGTCCTCTCACCCACCCGCACAAGAAGTCGCTCAGAGGACGCTGCATGGAAAGCATCTCGTGCACCAACAAGGTCGCCTGCATCCAGCAAGACCATCGCCAGGGCTGCCGCGTGCCCTCCACGAAGGGCGACGTCCATGGTCCTCATGGAGAGTCTGATGGTCCTGATCGCAGACTCCAAGTCACCCGAAGCGTGTCTGAACCTTCCGATCAAGAGCAACGTTGTCGAAGAGATTGCTCCTAGCGTGATCGATCGCTCCAGCGCCGTTATCCCCTCCTGCTCCCTGCTTTGCAACCGCAGCAGCAGTCCCAACTCCCTCACAAGAGTCGCTGATGGGTCGATCAGGACGGCTCTGCTCTAGAGTCAGTTCATATACCACACTACAAGAGAGCAAGGGAAACTCACCCGTGCATGGCCAACACAGCACCGTCTATGTCCTCCATCCGCCGGAGAACTACTGACAGTCCGTGCCATGCGTCGGCACTTTGTGGGTTGAGGGAAACTTCACGTTGATAGAACCTCTCAGCGACTTGGAGGTCTTCAGAGGCTTTCAAGTGAGAAGTATCGTCAGGGGCCGACCCACGGCTGAGGATGACGAGGAGGAGGAGGAGGAGGAGGAGGAGGAGGCACAACGAGAACTTTGACCCCTGCTTCAGCATGCAGCGAACTGCACCATCAGAACCAGGTCATGTTCTCCTGCTCCTCTCTTCTCTCCATCTTCCCATCTTCGCCTTCATCTTAAGTACACAGCTCTTCCTGCTGTCATCCCATCCCATCCCTCCCGCCACATCGCCCCTCGCCTATACCCGACTCCCTTCGCGCCATAGCGCTACTAGAAAGGTTGACCGCGATGCCGGCAGACCAGAGTCTCGGGCTGCCAGCTCCACCAGCACTGCTCCACCAGCTCCTACATTTCACTGAGTGAAAACTACTTCGGCTCCAGGTGCAAGGAGTCAGAGTGTTCACGGTTAGGACACACGGGTCAGGCTAGGAGGAAGCCGGGTAAGGCGGCAGGTGAACAGCCGCAAGGAGGGCCTTGGAACATTTCGCGGACCTAGTCGCGATCTCTAGAGATGTTCACTAGTTGTGTTTCTATGTTGCTGTGTGTCTATGGTGGTGGATCCGAGCGCCGCTCACCGACGGCTCTTTGTTTTCCTCTTCTTTCTCTTGCTAACTTTCTTCTTGCGTGCTTCCTCATCCTCCTGCAAGCTCTCACGGGTCACCAAGACATCACAAGGCAGCAAGATGCTCTCACCGCATACAAGTCGAGGTCAGGAAGTGCGTCTTCATCCTCTGTCTTGGCTGCGCATTCTTGTGCTGAACCCTCACACGTTCTTTGCTTCTCCCCCTCTTTATCGGCCCTCCCCCCTTCACCCCCCCCGCTTTCCTGCTTCAGCCCCTTGTCTTCCAGAGGAGTTCGAGTCTTCTCCTTCCGCTCCTCCTCCTTTGCTTCTGCTGCGGCTGAAGAAGGGGCAGCACCAGTGCCCTCCCTTGTTCTTTCACTCTCCCACTCCTCCTCCCTCTTGCCTGCTTTCTCCAGCAGAGGCTTCACGAGGTCATGAGACGAAGGCAGGTCCAAATCAGCTGCGATCTTGAGAACATCCTCTGCCCTTCCTTGCTCGTTGCTGTCCAAGGCTGATTTCGCGGAGGTCTCGAATTTCTTCATCTTGGCTCGTCGCTGAGCCTCCTGGAATTTGTTGAGGGATTTTTGAACCTTTGTCTGAGCTTTCTCCTGCTCTCTCCTAGCAACAAGCAGTTTCTCTTGAAGGATCTTCTCCTCCTCTTGCCGTTGCTTCTCAAGAGCCTCTTGTTTCTCAAGTTTCTTCCGGATCTTCTCTTCTTTCACCTTCTTCTGCTTTTCCCACTCCTGCACGTCCTTCTCGACACTGGTCTCGATGTATCCAATCAAGTCAGCTGTCGCCGAACTTTCTTCTTTAGAAGCGTCTTGGGCTCGTTTCTGCATCAAATCCGTTGCCTTGTTGTTCCATTCTCTCTTTCTCTTGGCAAGTTCCTCCGCTTGCAACCTTTCTTCACGTGTCAATGAGCTCACCTTTCTCCTCGGCCCTAGCACTTCCGCAATCGCGCTATCCCCCACGACGACTGAGACGTCAGTCGAAGTAGCCGATGTCTGCGTGGAAGAACCAGAGTTGATCAGCTCCACCACAAGGTCAGGCTTCTGCGAGACAGACTCTGCGATCTTATCCTTCACCGCCCTGGCCGCATGCTTCAGCTTCCGCGGCATGTCTTGCACGTGCACCGCATCGTGCAACTGCACGTCGACGGTGTGGAGATACGCATGCCCTCCTGCGCCTGGAGGAGCGCGACAGAGCACCTGGCTGTCCTTGACCCAGAAGGACTCGATGCAGATCCTGCCAGCAAGGTAGATGACTGGGGACGTGTCGACATGCCCGAAGTTCTTTCCGTTGATCGTCACCATCTGACCTCCTCTCACAGCTCCGTTTCTCGGGTGATACGACAAGATCTCTGGCGGCTCGTAGGAGAACTTTGCTGGCAGATCAGCCTGCTGATTGTTCTTCATCATCACAGTGACCGTCTGCTCCAGCCCCATCCCCTTGGGAATCATGCAGGCTACTGAAGACTGAGAGAGCCAAACTTCTCTGCGGCATCGAACGTCTCCAATCAGGACCTTTTCAAGATCCCCGTGCCCCTTGCCCAGGTTCTTGCCGTAGATTCCCACCCACCATCCTCCATACCAGGGGCCGCTAGCACTCGCATGAGGATTCGGGACCCAGCGATCCTCCTCATTCCCGACCACTTCCATACTCTCGTCGCCATCCGAGCTCAGATCCCAATCGATCTTCTCCACTCCGCTGAGCAAGGGGATTTGACTCTCCTCCTTCTTGTCACCACCCGAATTCGTCTTCTTCCCCTTCTCCTCCTCAAGGTCCGGCGCCTGCTCTGCACCAATTCCTCTTTTTCCCCCGTCCTTGTCGCCCTTCTCCCCTATTCTTGACGTCTTCTTGGATTTGTTCTTCCTCTTGTTGAACGTGTTAGCACCGCCAGCTATCTTCTCGGGTTCCGTGGAGCTCCCTGAGATGGCGGCATTACGCCTTATGTGTCGCTTCCAGTATCGGGTTAGAGCTTTCACAGACTTCTTGTTGACCCATGGCGGAAGCGTTTCTTCCTCGTCCACATAATCTGCTCCTGCGCCTGGCTCCCTCTTGCATTCCGCTCCTCCATAACCCGGCGCACAAGGAGGAGGCGCCGCCACTTTGTAAGGGAGAATCCGTTTCGCTTCGATCTGCCTCCAAGAATGCGGTCCAAAGTGGCCCTGGGAAGGTATGACTTGTTACGAGCTCTGACACTGTGAGGCACTTACCTCTGGCAGCTGATATATGTCTTCAAACCACTCCCTGCACACAAACAAAATCACTCACCATGACGAAAAACCGTTTGAAGGACCTGTGGGTCCCATTCGTCTTCTTCCACACTGACGCTGACCAGAAAACAGTCCGGTGAAAGGGATTTTCAGCGTCGTTGAATTTCTGCCCATTCACTATCAAACTCTGTGTAAACCTACTAGCCCTGCTACCTCTCCATCATCTGTGACCTTCCAGACGGAACCTGCGGCACACCCTTGCATGTTCGAAGGGAAGGTAGTCAACCTGAAGCCATCCATCATATTGAAGTCTCGGTTTGTGTGTTACGTGAAAGAAGAAAATCACCTTGACAGCGTTCCCTTCTCTCGTCCAATGTCGTACTGACATGGCACCCTCATCTCCTCCTCCAGGTGTTTGAACCTTGCCTTGGCAACAGCAACTGCTGCGTGCTCTTCCTCTACAGCATGCAAGGCTTTTGCCTCAGGAGATTCCATGGGGAGGAATCCCTTTTCAGGGCGGAAATCAGCACCGAGCGCTTCCCTCTCCTTTACCATGCGTCGCATCGCTATCGCAGCAGCTTCGTTTCTCCTCTCGGCTCTCTCCGCATGCTCGTTCGCTACACCGGGGAAAGCTGGTGAAACAAGCAGAGGTAAGAGGAGGGATCGAAAGAGGGGAGGATCACCAGGGTGATCAAGCACAGGTCCATCATACTGCCAGTAGGCGGTGCGCATGGCATCTGACTTGATCGCTCGGATCTCTCCTGTAGCATGGTACCGCCGCGTTGCTATTCTCACTTCTACAGCAAATGCCTCCGCTGCCTCTGCCTCCTTGGTTGAAGCCTTCACCCCTGAGCAGTCATTGATTTCGCACCAGTGCTCTGCCCAATCCTTCGCTCTCGCGCCCTCGAGAAGGGACAGGAGCAAGAAAATGCCAACAAAGTATTTCATATCGATCCTTTGTGTCAGCTCACAAACTCCGTCGATTCCTGCATGTCTGCTGAAGAAACAACTGTGAGTAGTGGGGATGTAAGAAAAGTTCGGGCAATCGCTCCTTCCCCTTCTCGCTCCTGCTCCTGCTCCTGCCCCTGCCCCTGCCCCTGCCCCTGCCCCTGCCCCTGCCCCTGCCCCTGCCCCTCCTGCTTCTGCTTCTGATCTTGCTTTCCCCTTCCCCTCCCTCGCTTCCCGCCATAGTCTGCACTGTTGGCAGTAACCGACTGGTCACATTGGATAAGAGAGGTGGGTCCTGCAAAGGGGGTGGTAAAAACTTGAAAAGTAGGGGTATTAGTAGATATATGATGAAAAGACAGGGGTGGGGGTGGGAGTTTGTGGAGAGCCAGCTCATGCTTGCGGCGCGACGATGGTTCAGAGGACGAGGATAGGATGATCCGAGCGAAAGGTCATGAAGAGAAAGGGGAGGAGGAGCAGAAGCAGGGGGAGCTGATACAAGCGGAGTTGTTGTCTCGTTCATGCTGTGAAGTTGTTCCTTGGTTCCTTGGCGATGGTCTTCCTCCTTTCTGAATGGGGTGTATGCAAAGTCAGGCTACTGTTTTACTGTATCGCTTATGCATAAGATCTTTTGTAAGAAATCGGATATTGATCCCTTCCGTCTCCCTACGATCGTGTCTTTCTTACTCGCCCCTTGACCGGCTGACTTTCTGAAAGCAGGACAAGTGTAAAACTTGAACACTGACATTGGTAAGACTCACGTCCCAGCGGGCATTGAGTTATCAATTTCATCTTGTTGCATTTCGGAGGAAACCATCTTCACGATCTTTGCTTGTCGTTTGACGCGAGCCTGTACAAGACAAACATCAAACTCAACTTTATCTCCCTCGATAGTGCCTCACCAGCCCGATGCTCGCCAGTCGACTCTTTAGAACGGGGAACTTGAGCATGATGTCCTCAAAATCCGAGCGCAAGAGTTGAAACAATTCCGTGTCCCCTGTCGCCGTCTCTTCCGTCACACTTCTGCAGGCAAGAAAGGTGAGGAAACGAGCTGAGCCCCTCTGGCTGTCTTCATTCACCTTACATCCACCTTCGTGAGCGAGCTCCCAACAGATAACACGTCGGCAATGCGATTCTCGGAAACGGTAAGAGCGATCTCTCCGAAAAAATCTCCTGTAAACAATCGATCGATCTCTCGCCCCTCCACTAAGACCTGTTTGGCTCGACATCATAAAGTGGGACAACAAATCTTGTTTCTCCACCTTGACAACCCCGTTGTTGATGAAGTACATGCTGTCCCCTATTTCACCCGCGCGAATGACAGATGCTCCCTTAGGAAACTTCTTGACTTTGAGGCACGAACAAACAGCCTTTCTTCTCGTCAATCCAAAGCTTCCATTGCAAACAATATCTGACCTGCATGCATGCGGGATCCACATTGTCGAAAATTTGCAATTTTCGGATAAGCATGAATGCATGGTGAGAGCTGCGAGGCAAGCGTCAAAGGAAAGTTTGGTGACATCAAAGGAAACTTTGGCAACATCACAGGAGAATCAAAGGAAAGTTTGGCAGGACACTGCTGTCATACCTGTGCAGAGTTCTCCCAGCTTCTGGTCCGCTGACACTGATCCAAGGGTGATCCAAGCATTGCTCAGCATTAAGTCGAGACTTTGCATCTACAACAAGCATCTACTCTGAATTAGTGGATGATAACTCAAGCACCATCGTTACCTTTGATACAAGATCCATAGCGTCCGATGACACAGCATCCCAGTATGGAGTGGGAAAGTCGAACTCCCCTTTGCGGATCAGCTGGAATAACACAGCTGTAATCGAACAAGAAGTAAGAACCGTGTGGACCAAGAAGGATTTGTAGAATTCAAGAGAATATGACCTGTCGATTCGTGTAGAAAAGGGGGAAATCCGCAAAGCATGATATAAAGTACAATACCAAGAGACCATATATCCACCGATGGACCGTATCCATCGCCAAAAGGCATTTTCGGATCAATGATCTCAGGGGCAACATACCCAGGCTGCTTCATCAATCATATATCGACCGATGAACGACGAAAGAGAACTCACAGTTCCACAAGTAGTCTTCATGGTTTCGTCAACCCCAACAAATTTCGCAAGACCAAAATCTGCCAACTACCCTCGACCGTAAGAGGCGCGGCGGCAACAGAAATATCAGACACATCACCTTCACAGTATTGTAATCTGGTGACAGTGGATCGTTGGATTTGTAGAGAAGATTTTCAGGCTACACAAAAAAATCAGAACATGGATAGCTGATCAATGCAAACCTTGATATCCCGGTGAGTAATTCCCAAAGCATGCAAATGTTCGAGCGCCCTCAGGACATGTGTGGTGACAGTGGCAGCGTCTTTTTCGGTAAAATGTGTCATTTCCACAACTCGGTCCATGACAGTTCCTCCTGTTACCCTGCAACAAAACCTCAATTCTTCCTTCACGTGATCGAATCTCACTCACAGCTCCATAACCAAATACTTGTGCTTGCTGTCATCATATATGTCGTACAGCATGACACAGTTAGGATGATCCACCAATTTCATCGTAGCAATCTAAGAAAGATCGTATCAAGAAGGGAATTCTTGGAAGGTCAAGTCGTGAACAGGAGATTCACCTCTCGCTGCACTACATTGTCCTTGAATTTTATGCTCTTCTTGTCAATCACTTTGATAGCTACATTTTCCCCGTTGGATCTCCGTATTCCTAATCTGACTATTGAAAATGATCCTCTGCGAGCAAGGAAAGGTGAGCAACACTTCGGATGAAGGACATGCATTTGTCGTGACTCACTCTCCTATGGCCGGACCCATGTCGTAGTCTTTCCGCAGACCCGCATCCATACCGAACATTTTCACTAGACCTGTTTTCACGTCAGGTCATGTAATTAGATTGAGCAGGGTCTTGCCTTTTGTTGATCTTTCAAACAATTTAAGAGTTTGTTCCTTACACAGGGTCCCGTTCCATCTGTCAAAACCGAACTAAGAAATTTATTGGATGAATCTCAGCCGTTGCTCTCCTCTTCATCACATCTTAGGCTCTCATTGTTGCATCAGTCTCTCTTCCCCTCACCCAGTTCGATTATCACTGCCGCCATTCCCTCCCGCCTTTCTACCCTGACATGTCTGCATTCCAAGGATACAACCCATTCGCGGCGCAGTCGTTCCACCCCTCTTTCAGACGAAAGTACCATTGGACCACCTGGGGCAGGTACCACCGTACCCATCATTTAGCCCATCTCAACACTTCCACCCCCAATTTCTCCTGTTTTGGACCCCTTAGATTACCAGTCATCAAACACTGCACGCCACTCCCACCCAGACTCTATTGGGTAGCAAGAGAGTTTTAAAACAGTGCTTTATAAAATAATGATCCCGTGAGCTATGGCACAGGTAAGTAACTTTTACTAGTAATATAAAAGTAAGTAAACTTTTGAGTTGGCCTTGCCGGGTCACTCGGGGCCGGCTAAGGACCGGTCCGACTGAGTGCCGACTAATGGTCCGGGAGCCTCTCATAACTAGCTTGTAGGCGGGGCCAGCTAGCGGGCATGCGAAGTTCCTGCCGGTAGCCATGAGCATGCTGAGTGACAGGGCATATGGCCGACTGTGACGGCGCGGCTGCCGGGGCGCCATGCTTGCCGCATGTGCCGGCGAGCGACCAGCACAGAAATGGGACTGGTAGGCAGGGATGTGCAAGAAGAGAGCCTGCATGTTCGTGTTGAGAGCAGAGACGCTTGAGGGGCCTGCAACCACTTGAGTTCGAATCGACATGCAGCCTGACTCCTCCATCGGAACGGGGAAGCTCTTCGGCAGGCCGACGCCTGCTCAACTGCTCAAGGCCGGAAAGAGCATTAAAGATGGTTGGAGTCATGCCGGCGAAGGTGCTGACGACCCCGCTTCAACCCCGGCCCAGAACAACAATAGTGTAGAGGATCTTGACAGAACGAATGTGCCCAAGGAGGACGATCAAGGGTTCGTGTCTGCTGGCAAAGAGAGTCATGATTATGGTGAGGTTCAGATAGGAAAGCTATACGCTATTTCTGAAGAGCGCGAGCTAGCAAGCGAAGCCAGGCATTCTGAAGATGGCTTGGAAGTTTACCCGGAGGCGAACAGCACCACAGACTCTTCGCAAGAGTCGAACGCGACGGGTACAATTCCGGCACATCCACTGGACCAACCTGGTCTCAAGTCTGTCAGCTTTGACATCAGCCAAGTGAATGAGATACATTGTGAGCCTCAATCAGAAGCCGTGAAGACTCCCATGAAGGTTTGGATGTTTGCCATGCGATCTACTGCTTGCTCATGTTCGAATGCAGCTCGGAGCTGGTGTCGATGACGTGTTGTTCTGGTTGAGAAGTATTGGATTCTCACAATATGAAAAAACTTTCGCGCTGAATCGCATTGATTTTGAAGAGTTGTTTCGTCTCAAAGAAAATGACCTCAAACAGATGGGAATCAGCATCAAACAGAACAGAAGACTTCTCCTTGAAGCGGTGATGTCATTCATCCATATTGTTTTCTGCTAACCATCCGTTGGAGCAGATAGAGTACCTCCGATTATCTCTCAGATTGCAACAAGCTAGCAATGGAAAGGACGCACGGCCCAATTGGTACCTTCCAGAAATCGACAATGCTGAAGAACAGAAGCCCGTCTCAAAGACAGATGACAAGAACATCCCTGCACAAAAGAAGGGCTACGTAACCTGGTTAGATGCAACTCATAGAAAGAGTTACAGAGGATATGCAATCATCCAAGGTGCATCACTACACATTTTCAAAAGTTCAGAGCACATTTTCCTCAAGCCATCTGTATCTGTACCGCTACAATCAGCTCTTATCGCATTCTCCTCTCTGGCTCAAAATTGTATCCTCATTCAGGTTACTTGCTCATAGCTCCTCGATTCAGCTGACATGTTGTTTGATTTGCTCTCAACAGGCTGACCTATCAATACCCTCAAAAGATGACCTCTACCTCGTTGCAGATTCAAAACGAGAAGCCCAAGAATGGCTGAATCAGTTGAATGCAGCCTCTAATGTACAGGTAACCCAGTGATGTACGGCACATCTCTCAAACCTTACCCGCCTTAGATTTCGCAGTCTAGCTCCATGATCGCTGTCTCTTCGATCAAGACTTACCACATCAAATTGAATTGTTTGTTCGTGCAGAATCCAGCGAATCTCTGCAAACCATTTTTATCCATCGGGCTTGTGGACAAGAATGGCAACCTGGTATCAGAATTGAACCGATTTGACATTGAGCCAAGTCATGACGTGGAGTCGAAAAGTGAGCTTTCATCAGACAATACTCTCTCTGTCAAGCTGCAGGGAGAAATAACTGTGAGCCGAAAGATGTTGCAGACTGTTGGACAAGGAGCAGTGATTTTCTTTGAGATAAAAGGCTCAAGTCAAAAGCAAGCAGTTATCTTCCCCGAAACTCACTATTGGACATTTGCACTTGTTTCAGAGTTGAACAATGGTCCGACTCGGCTGAATTTGCGGAAAAAGCCTGTATCCTATGATCCTTTGATATTGAGGTCATCAACAAACATGAAGCAAATGTCTTTTCTTGCAATTGATTGCTTCGTGAAAGATGCAGCAAAGAAACAAGAAGACAAATCAACCAGCACAGGGGAGCATCAAGGCTTGGACCTCCATCCGATACAGTCACATCGTGATCCCTCCCCTGCCCGCCCCTCGCATGCTGACTTGCTCCATCGCCACAGGTGCCCGGAAGGACCGTCCTCGACATGTGGCTTAAACCTGTACAGGTATATTGACAACCTTCCGAAGTGTTGCTTCAAACTAGCCTGACTTGTGATTCTTGTCAAGTATGTGCGATCATCGGCAAAGTCAACGAAGTCAACAGGATTTCAGCTAACGATTGATGTAAAGAAGCCGCACTAGCCACCTATCCTCTCTTCCCCTACCTACCTACCTACCCTCCCTCCCTCCTTCCCTCCCTCCCCTCCCTCCCTCCCCTCACTCGCGCGTCACTTTTTCTCCCTTGAATTTCCATCCCTCGGGAGAAGGAAGGCACGGATATTCCAGCTGCCCCAGCCCCAGCCAGCAGTCTCCCGCTGCCCCTCCCTCCTCCTTCACGATCCATTGCCACAGAGCACAGGGACCGTAGCTGCAGCACCTGTACAGGAGTGACATGGCAGACAAGTGGAGCAAGTTAAGTCACATGGCCTTGCACTGCTGCTCACTCGACGACTGGAAGACCGTCAGGCCGAGGCAGTGCAGCCCGTCAAGCTGCTCGGCAGCCCGACAAGCTCCCTTGAAGCGAGGGAACGAGGGGATGAGACTGGAGAGAGGACGCACGCATCGATTCTTCTCGCTCCTTCCTTCCTTCCTGGAGACCACCGTTTCTCCGCCCTCCTCCCTGGACATGCTGCTAACCGAGCCTTGGTCCTCCTCCTCGATCGCGCTGTCAGCTGAGAACCGTTTCCTCCACTCGGAGAGTCGAGTCGACCTGGAGCTTTGCCCGAGACTTTCTCCCTCCTCGGAGGAACCTTGCGAGGCCCGGGAGTCCTCTTCTCTTCGGATGATCGTCTCACCGAGAGGAAGGTGCTCTGACGATCAGAGCTCAGGAGGGTAGAGGAGGAAGAAGTCCCAACCTCTCTTAGCACGGAAACCATGAACAAGTCTCAGTGAGTTTGAGCGCACTGGCCCCGAGGCAGGCTGTGATCGCATCCGTTCTGCGTCTCATCGTGTCACCTGACATGGCAGAGAACGGGCAAGCCCACCATCGCAAGCGCCAGCCTCACAATCATGAACCATGATCCGGATTGAGCTCCTGCAGTCTTGGTCACATCTAGCATATCCCTTGCAAACTCCAGCAACCTGTTGCTTATACAAACATGCTTCAGCTCCAGGTGATAACCGGCCCAACCAAGACTGCAAAGGAATCATCATGTCTGCAAGAAGATCTCTCGAGGGTGGAAACCTAGTGCAGTAGTCGTCCATTGCGATGAAGACAGGGTTGAAGTCCGTGTACCTCGCATGAAGGTGCCTGTTGGACAAACTTATCTCCCATAAATTCAAACAGCTGCATCGTCACATTGCGATTTGTCCGAAAGTGGAAGTGAAGGTGAAGACAATTGCATCAGTGTGAGAAACTAAGATCAGATCCGTCATGAGCGCCTTCGAGGTGTCAGGGTCGATGTTGAGAATGAAACATGCAACCATGAGAGGGTTTGAAGATCTCCGAGAGTCTTGTGTGAAGACTTGTAGGTTGCTTGGCATCATGCGTATGAACTGGGTGAAGAGACGGCGAGTCAGTTGAGGAGGAGAAGAAGCCAAAGTGAAGAACTAGGATGGAAGAAAACCTTGTTGATAGCGCCCGGGTGATCGCTACAAACAAAGACTGCCGTGGCATTGATGATGCGAGCAAGTCGATTAGTCTTGTTGTTCTCGTCAAGACATCTCTAGACAAGAGCAGTTGCAAACCTCTCGAACGTAGAGGGAAACGGGAATCCGTTGAGCCTCGTTAACCTTGTCAAGCTTCGCATCCTGCGACAGAGTGAAAGGAAGAAAAAGTAAAAGGAGAGCGAGAGAAGAAGAGGAAATTGAAAAGCGGAGATTGAAGAGAGTTGTGATGGAAGATTAAAGAAGAGCATCTAAGAGATGATGCTAGGAAAGACAAACAATGTTGATCTTCTTTCTTACAGCAAGTTTGCCCATACGGATGTGAACTCCGATGACTTTGTGCTTCTCATTCCATCTATAGGAGCATCAAGACAATGATGTACACCAAGGGCGACAAGACTTCAAGAAGCAACCAGAGCAGCTTCTTACCCGAGACTCTCCTTGACAGAATTCACATGGTCCATCAGTGAAGCCTTCGGCCTGAACAAGTACCAAGTAGACAGCAGGTGCCACCAATAGACATCAAAACTGACATGCCCCTTGCTGCTCATGTCCGGACTCCACGTAATATTCCTTTCCTCCTCCCCACCCCCCACTCGGATCTCTGAGCTTTCTCCTCCTCCTCTTCCTCCTATGTTGGTCCCAACTGTTTGCCCCTCCTCCTCTCCTCCTCCCAACATCTGGACGAGATCCGAGACCAACGCAGCGGGAGGCCTCACCGCTCCCTTCCTCATCTTCTTCCCATACGTCACCTGCAGCAACTTCAACCTCCTCCTCCTCCTCCTCCTCCTACTACTACTACTACTACTACTACTACTACTCACTGGGTGTAGCTGTAACAGGTTGCTATGCTGGAGAGCTTCATCTTCCTCCACGTACTGCTCAAGAACCTTGAGGCGCACGAGGCCAGTCAGAGCAAGATCAGAGACCCGCACAGACTCACAGGTGACGTGTTCTCCCCGTGTTCTCTTAGAGGAGCATAAAAGGTTGGGTCCAACCAGTTGAGCACTGAATCGTCGTCATCGACCGGAAGGGGTGTGATATTTCCTCACCGGATCGGTCACAAGTGGAAATGCTCTCAAGGACGCCTTCGTGATCATAGTAGTTGTCCCAGTATATCCGAGGTGCTGAAGGCGTAGAGGAGGGAGGAGGGGAAGAGGGAGAGGGAGAGGGAGAGGAGGAGAAGGAGGAGGAGGAGGAGGAGGAGGAGGAGTTGGTCTTTTCGCCGAAGCGCAGGGCAAGGTCATCTTGAACAATCATTTGCTTCACATGAAAACAATATCAAGAGACAGGAGCAAAACAAACACCTCCAACCTCAAACTCCGGGTTGTGCACGACAACCCTGTTGGTACGGATCCCGTACTCCAGACCGATGCGCAGGGACAGCAGCTGGGAGCCAAACCCGTGCACCCCGAAAGAGTTCCAGATCACGAAACGAGCAGAGTTACACAGATGTTCCATCCTATTCTGATGCTGCTCCAGAAGAGCAGTTACAGACTCGTTCAGCACGCGCAGGCTTTCAGCCACAACCGGGCTCCTCCCATGCAGTATGGACCCCCATGAATCCGGCACCGTGCTGCCCTCATCTTCCTGCTCCTCCTCGTCCTTGACCTCACAGGCACCCGAGGATTGGGAACCGTTAAACCTCACGACCTCGAAGATCGTCCTCCTCTCTCCCCCCTCGTGCTCCTGCCATTCACCAGTCAGCAGCTCTTGACGTCAAGGGAGGTCAGGACGGGATCACCCATCGAGCTTCTACGAGCAAGGTGTAGAAACCCTCCCAATCTCTCGAGATGATCGCATGAGGCTTCCAATCTAGCGAGGTTTCACCTTCCTCAACCACAACTTCCCATCGGTCGATGGCCGTCGGGGCGACATGATGGCAGAGGTCGCCGTACATCCCGGACTCGGTTCGAGTATCGCAGAAGCCGATAGAGATGAGAAGTTTGCATGGCCGCTGATGCGTCTGGAAGGACGCGAGGAGTCTGACCTCCTCAGGTTCTTGCGGCTCGAAGTCGAAGGGCTCCAGTTGCTCCCATTCCTGCAAAACCAAAAGTGATCCGAGCATGGGAGGGTCGTAGTGTCACCTTGAACATGCATGTTCCTACTTGTCCATGGCAGGCCAACACGAGGCAACAGAGGGAGAAGAGCACTGACAGCAGACGAGCATGCCGGATGTTCATGTCAAGATCCCCGTCGCCGTCGCCGTCACCTCCCCGACTCCATTCCGTTCAATCAAGTGCTCTCCCCGATTGTTTGCCCACCCCACCCCACCTTCGATCAATTGAGTACCCCTCTGATAAAATCCATTCACCCACCCCTTTCTAGCAAAGTTTGGCACAATTTGATCTTGTACCCCTCCCCTTCCGGGCCCTTCAGCGATTGCGATTGGCGCCATGCCCCCCCGAAGGGGAAGAGGAAGGAGGAAGCAGGAGGAGGAGGAGGAGCGACAGGAAGAAGAAGATCAGCAGAAGGACATCCAGCAGCCAGAGCAGGAAGAGAAGCAGGTTGGAAGGAAGGAAGCGCGAGAAGAAGAGAAGCGACGGAGGGCGGAAGGCGAAAGAGTTGCGAAAGAGCGGGAGGAGGAAGTCAAGTTGGAAGGACAGGAGGAGGGAAAGGACGAGAGCGATGAGAGAAAAGGAGAGGCAGAGGAAGAAAGTACAGGCAAGGATGAGACACAAAAGGGAGAGAAAGACAACACCGGAGACGAGCAACACGAAACCAGGCTCGAAGTTCAGGGAAGTGGGAAGTCAAAGCAAGGAGGGAACAAGAAGAAGAAGCAGAAGGCTGTTAAGGAAGATCAACCCAAGAAAGAAAGGCCCAAGAAACGGATGAGCAAGGCTCAACTTTTACATTATCTTGTAAGATTTTGCGGCTCTATGTTGCGTTGGCTAAGTGTTGTCATTTCAAGAATGTGTTATTGGGGGTGTTGGCCATACTGTCCCTTGGAGATATTGCGGTCTCGTCCTTTCTCTGCAACCAATTGTTTTCCTTCAGATCAAATGTTCAGGTTAATGAGATTGTTGTGGAAGAAGAAACCTAACGTTATGATGTTTCGAAGAATGCTATCAACGACTATTGCAGTCAGAATCGATTGCTCGAGCAATGCCTTAGTTTCTCAGATTTCATCCTGGTATACTGAATTTCTCTGAGAACAGTGTGTTACACCTTGCCTTTGATCTGCAGGCTCCATACATCTCGTTCCTCATTTGGTCCATCTTCCTCTTTCTGAGCTGCATGTTGCTACTCTACGGAATTACGAAGGTATTTCTCGTCGTTTGCATCGCGACGTTCTCTTAGCAGCACCTGACAGTCTTCAACCACCTCTCTGTCTTCTTTCATCTACTTGGAGGTGAGAAGCAACTCGAGCATCTTGATCCCTCACTGTCAGCCCCAGCTGCTCCTTGCGTCGGCACAGATTGCTTTCACGACGTTCGTCTCTGTCAACGTGAGCTATCTCAAGGTGAGATTCAATATGATGTATCAGCCAACCCTGATGGTGTCATAAGAAATCCACCACTGGGGCATCGACTGTTTCGTACATTGATCAGTTCAACTACACTGTGACCAAGTATGCGTCCATTTGCGTGTCCGCGGACAAATGATTGACGTTGTCTACAGGCTGTGGAACAGTACGAGTAGTTGGCAGGTATATGTGAGGAACGCTGCAGCCTTTCTTTTGTTGATGACGAGACGCAGAGCTCGGTAGGATGCGGTGGAGCCAACAAACTCTCATATAAATCGGAGATCGACTGTGTTATCTCCGTCTTGGACAAGTACGCGATCACAGCTGCATGTTTAATGATGGTGATCATCCCTGTGCTCAAGCTTTCTTGTTGAGCTCTCTCCTTCAGTTTCCTGTCCTCCTACAGTTCCCAGCTGCCTTGTTTGCGAGTCTGCTTCGAACTTGGATCGTGGAGGTGACACTAGATTATTCATCGAGCTCCTTGTCTGACTGATAGCCAGGATAAGGGAATGGATCTATTTGTGCAGTGCCGCATATCTCAAGGATTTGGCCTGATAGTAATGATGCCGTCTCCCTGACAAGGATGAGTTGACCTCGATGCAGATTATGGGGGTCTTCTTCTTCATCATCTGCTTTGGAGTGGTGGTTTGCGGCATTGTTCTTTAGGCAATCTTTAGGAAATAGGTTTGTCCAGCTGTAAACTAATACTACATGTTCTATCGAGCTCTTTGATTGCTTTCTCGACCGAACGACCCAGGTTCTTCATCGTCTTCACGTTCTCTTCTGCTTCCGAGTTCGCGAACCCTGAACGGTTGTCAGCGACTCTCTTGCGAAAAGGTTACGAGCGCACGAGGATGAGGAGTAGGAAGGCAGCGCAGCATCCTAACGCATGGCCTGCGATGGCGCCAGCCGTGCAGGTGATAGGCCAGGCCTTGGAGGGATCAGTGTCGCTCCTCTCCCACTTCCATCGCTACCTGCCATGGTCTGTCCCAGTCCAAGGGGATGGGGATCGCACCGAACCATGTGCCTACCACCTGAAGCACGGGAAACCTATCGTGAGCTTGAAGACGAGCCTCCCCGGACACCCTACCGCAAGAGCGGAAGGCAAGTACGCCAACACCTCTCCGTCAGTCTTGGGGTTGTTGCAGGCGACTACCCTCCTCCATCCTCCCAGCTAGGGCACCTCAGAGTCAGCGAGGAAGAAATACAGGAGACATTCGCCCGACATCTGTGCCAAACGTGCAAGCAAGAGGCACTGCCGCAAGAACGGCGAGGTGCCTGGTCAACCCATGTCATCCGACCCTTTGTATCGCATCACAAACAGATGATACATGCTGAGAACAAAAGTCTTGTGCGCCGCCTCCAAGACCTTGCACGCGACTCAGACAGAAACATCTCCTTGAAGCACGAGCTCACCGGAACTCCGAAAATGACGAATAAGGAATGAAAGAATAACGATCCCAACACGAAGCCAAGTGCTGCTCTTATCAATACACTGAGCAATCCTGCGAAGATTTGAGACGCAGCTGAGAATTCTCTTTGAACAAAACCCGCGGAGGAATGAATCTTGCTCACAACAACAGCTAACTTCAATTCCCGCGTTATTCACCAGCAGTCGAATCAAAGTGCGTCTTACCACAAGGAGAGGTGGGGCAGCGAATAACGACCCGCAATGAACACGGAGCTCGAGATCAGTTGCGAAACTGCCATGAAACCTGCAACAAGGTGTCATCCCTACCACTGTAAAGCTTGCGTCGCTGATCATCACCTCTCCTGCGAAAGATCTACACTCCTGTCCACTGATCCGATGAATCTCTCAAGGAGCGGACCTGGACAGAGGCTGTGGATCAAGAGGAAGGGAGCGAGCTAGCTTCCAAGTACCATGATCTCCCCGTCCTGCCATGTAGAACCCTGAGGAGAAGAGCATCACGCTGCTCGTAGCCATCACCCCCGCCCATATTGCTCCGCCCATTCCTTTCACCCTCATCGCCCTCATCCCCCTATATCTACTATCTCGCAGCCCGGCGGCCGGGACCGGGGCTGGCAGTTCAGTAATGGCCCGCAACTTGCCAACTGGCCGGCCCGCAAGTTTCAGTTGACTTTACTCAAAGTTAAGTTAGAAATCAGTACGAGGACAATCAGGAGAGTTGAGGAGGCTTGACCAGTTTACTAAGTTAAAACAGAACTGGACTTCAGGTATGTCTTAGCTCACACTTTAGTCGATCTGCTCTTGAAGTCTCAAACCTCGACGAGGACTTCCTGTCGCGTTAGCTAACTGAACGTTGGGAGGAAAATTAGTCCCAAGTGCGATTGACTTGACAATGAAGGAGCCCATAGCAAGACCGAACGAGCCCGTGACCTTGCTTCCGATGTCAGGAGGAAGTTGGAGAAGGAAAACAACATAACCATGGCTGAAGTCCCCATAGAGAAGTCACAAGATCGGAATCCCTGGCTCGCAGCCTCCTCAACCAAGGTCTGAATAGGCTGGACAAGACAACGGGAGTCAATCAGGAACTCAGGCGTGAGTTCCACGGACCTTCTCGCTGGAGTAGACAGCTTGAATCTTCCAAGGTTTCACTCTGCAAACATTCCTTACAACAGCTCAATAACATCCTAAGGAATCTCAAGGACAAACCGCTTCCGGTGAGGCAGCCCCTGCCAAAAGGCTCTCATCCATCACGCCTCCTCCTCCTCCTCCTCCTCCTCCTACCTGGGGAAAGCCGTAGAACTGCCGCAACTTCTTCCTCACCTGGTCGCAAACATCAACAACCAGCATCGCTAGCCCCGGACAAGGAGCATCACATGGAACAGCAGCTCGTCGTCTTCAACTTTTGTCAGCTCCTCCGATCTTATCGCCGTAGGATCCGTCAGGCCCCCGGCGCCTCCCGATGTGATGATAGGAACCTTCAACTATTTAAAGCTATCAACCTCCGCTCCTCTGACACCTCAACTCTCACGAAAGTGCACGCGGAAATCAGGGCTGCCTTGTCATCGACGCTATCGATGGCGTCAACGACGAAGTCAAACGAGCAGTTAGTCCTCTGAGGTTCAATCCCCTCATCCCCGTCCATTCCGCTCAAGATGCTCAGGGCATTTTCACGTCGCAGAAACTGGCGAGCAGAGGAGAGTTAGCTTTATCAACATGGCTGGAAAACATCTCACCTGTAACACACATGATACATTGCACTCAGGATTGATGTCGAGAATCCGAGCCCTCAGGACTTCTGCTTTCGGGCGTCCTACGGTGCTCTGCCACACAATCAGCGTTGTGCAATTCAGCGAAGACGAATACGTCTAGAGCGCAGAGCTGTCGATTGATGTTGGATATGCAAACTTCGTCAAGGTCCACTAGTGTTATCTTGCCGATTCCGCTGCGCGCACATGATTCTGCCACCCATGAGCCAACGCCTCCCAGCCCGACCTGCTCTGAAGAATCAATGCGATCACAGCTTAGAGGGCGCGATGCTCTACCACACAAACATGAGCATTTCTCAGCCTCTCCAATGAAGAAGAACCGTAAAGCCTCTTGATCCCTGAGAATCGTTCGACCGCTGGATCAATGAAGTCCTCCTGCATTGACGCTCAAACTCGTGCTTGAATGTATGATTCGTGCATACCATGCTGCATGATTGGTCAGCGTCGGCTCCGTCGGTTTGTACAGCTTTCATGATGCATTTCTGATACACTACAGTCAACGTTGTTATGATGTAAAGTAAAGTTGCCTTGGTTGTAAAGAATGTCCGGCAACAGTTTGAGCGAAAATTCCTCGCCATGCGACAGCTTTGAATTATCATTTTGGGATGGAGGGCGAAGTTGATGTTGTTGTTGAACGCGACGCAATGGGCAAGGAGGGAGATGGAGAAGATAAAACTTCTCGTCATCGAACCTCCTGCAACATTATGAATCAGAGCAACTAGGACCTGCTGGCTCCCGAACACAGTCGTACTGGATCTCCTCCTCATTACTCTACATCCTTTATCCACTTCCTCCCCTTCTTTGTTTGCTTCACCACTCGTCCTCCTCTCCACTCTTCCTCTCCCCTCCTCTCCTCCTGCTCCTGCTCCTGCTCCTCCTCCCCCCACTCTCTCTTCTCTCTATGATTCGCGCACCATCGTGCACATGGACCGGGGGCCGGAGCCCTTATCCCTCCTCATCCCCGGGCTTCGCCGGCCACGGTCAGGCAGCGGGTCAGGCTGCAGTGCAGGTCAGGCTGCGGGTCAGGCCTGGGCCCGGTCAGGCACTGCGGGTCAGGGCCAGCTCACAGGCCAGCTGGGGCCGGGGCCCGGTCCGATCAAGCCCTGGGTCAGGCATACTTCCGACTCTGAGATGTTCGCTGTCAAGACTCTGAAAACCTCGAAGGCAGGCCGGGCCTGATGCGAGTTGATCCTGCACTTCAAGTCTGCAGGAAGGTCTTGATTGAATTAAGCTTTCATTGATTAAAATTCAAATAGACATGGCATGGTCACGATGACAAGAATGTGGACAAGGATGTAGATGGGTGTGACAGGATGGGGATGGAGGAGATGTGGGTCATGGTTGCGAATGAGAATTGGGAGAATGATCGAAATCAGCAATGGTTGATCCTCGCCACGAGCGAGGAGATGTCGCCGTCCGAGGTGCTTTCAGAGTCGTCCTCGTCGACGTCTTTCCTTGGACCTGCCTTTACGCCTAAAGGCAGCATGGCTTCAGATGCGGAGTTCCTTCTTCTGGCTTACCTCCAGCGCTCTTGGACTTAGTTGACGAGCCTCTGGCAGCCCTCTTGCTCCTGACTTGAGCGTCGAAACTTCGGACATTGGAAATTTGCTGCCGAAGTTTCTGTCTGCAAGAAGAGAGCATCTCAACGAAAGAGTTTTTGTAAGGACGGAGTTTACCTAGCAGATTCAGAGCCGTAAAGAACCGAAGAGAGCATGTCTTCGAATCCTTTGATGAGCATGATCAGACAGAACCCAAGGCATTAAGAGCAAAACCTTGAGCTCCTTCTTGAAACCCCCCGGATGAATCTCTCGCGGCGTTCAGCCTCCGTGACAATGCTGCAGAAATGTTTATGTCGCATTGAGGAATGCCATCTTGTTCTCTCACTTGTGAGGCTCCTTCTCAGCCTTTGATTCTCAGCTTCAAGCTCTTCGATCTGCTGTGGTTCTTATTTCATACCGCAAGGAGAAGGGACAATCACCTTCACGTGCAAAGTCCTCGGATATTCTTCTTGTAGTAAGTCACGTTCCTTGAACAGAGCTTCTTACACGAGGACCGCTGTTCACGAGAAAGATTGCCTACCTCTGTCATGGATTTCAATTTATCGTTGGCTTCATGTATCTATCAAGCTTGTCAAAGTCCACCATCAAAGGTGCATATTTGATACTCTTTCATCTGCCGCTTGCAACTTTTCCGCATACGAGGCCTAGAGATCATTCATTCAACCCATGTTTGAAGTGGAAAAAGGTTGTATGAGGAAACCTGGGCACTGGCCAAAGCCTTCGCATGCTTGCACTCGAGTTCAGATCTCAAATTCCGTAGACATTCTCTCCTACCAATTTTCGGTCAAGCCATATCAAAGAGATCTTGACTCACTTCTCAGCTTCAGCTTGTTTCAATTTAGTCTCCATGACCTCTTCGTAATATGACCTGACCAAGTTCAGGTTCTTGCAGAAAAATCAGTTCGCACCTCAATTCATGCTCATGCATCTCAATTGTTGCTTGGTATTGATCTTCCGTCTACATACGCGGATTTAAAATCCTGACGAGACAAACATTGGAAGGAAAATACCTCCTTGATCCATTTGTCATAATTGGTCTTCATTTGCTCCGCTTGCTATGCGGACTTGTCAATGATGGGCAAGGGTCAGGCGAGAGAGAGACGAACCAGGGCTCTCAAGATTGCATTTTCCAACAGTCCATTGCTCTTGTGCAGTTCTTGAGCAAGTCTGTCAATCTCCATTCTGGCCTCATCCCGCTGAAATCCTCATGATTGATTGCAAATGACAACAAACATATTACCTCCTTTACGATTTCATTGATTTCCATTTGTCTCATTTCTCTACCAGGCTGGCTTCCTGTCTTACCTGTCAACATTCAGCACTCAGCGAAATTATCCAAGAAAAATCTTCATTCATCACTCTTTCTGGAATCTGTTCCGCTATTCGAAGCATTCGGGTTTGATCTGCTATCAGAGTATTACATGATTTCCACTTATGTAAGTTGAGCTACAGATCATCGTTCCCGTGAACATCTGGATTACTCTGGAAAAGAAACAACATAGACAGTCATTCTCATGATGTCCGTCCAGCTCCTTGCTTCCTTACCTCGAGCTGCAGCTCTTGTTCCAACAGTACTTCCAATCGAGCGAACTCCTCGCAGCACGAAGTGATACCTTCAGCAACATTCTGAAACTCAACCTCAAAATTCTCTGACTTTGAGATCTTATTTTCAGAACTCCTATGATGGCATGTAAGGAAGCAAAAATCATCTTCGATCGTACACCTGCTGCCCTGGATTCGTTTATGCATGCAAACAAGGGATTTGAGATGGCGCTTTAATAAAGCACTTTCCAATGCATTGTGCTGTGAAGTTGCACCTCCAGAGAGCTCAAATGTATATGTCCCCAATTTCCCTTCATTCACTTCCTGAGAATTCTCAGAGTTCGCATCTCTCCTCTGCAGAGTGCCCAGATTTTTTGCTTCATTTGACTGATTCCATTCGGTTAACTTCCTGTCAACTTGGTCTTGATCTAACTGCTTCGAGTCTCTTGGAGTAGTGATAGAAGAATGCTCTTTGGATGGTAGATGAGGTTGAATTCCTTGGCTTAGCGAGGTGAAGATTACTGAGGTCTTCGGGAGGTTGGAAATCTTCGACCCCAGACGTACAGCCAAAGTACCTTTGATGATACCATATTTCTTCTTCACCTTCCATCACATCAGGTTTAGTGGAATGATACATTATCTTAAGAAGGAGACGTACCGTTTCAGGCAACAGCGAGAGCAGCTCCTCAGCCATCGTGAGCAAACTCAATAAATACCTCCTCTCAGCCTCAGCAACATTCGAAGCATCCGCTTCTTCCATGTCTGCTTGCCCTGTCTGCATACTTCTACAGGCACTCACACAGAACTCAGGATCATGCCAGCTTCTCGCACTCCTCCTCCCTCCCTCAACCTTCTTCTCATCGCCTCCTCGGAGCTTCTTGGTTCACACGCCTGCCATTTTTCAAACCACTACCAATGTGTCCCTCGTCCCCGCTCGTACAAAATCTCGGACCCGCCTCAGAATCTCAGTTGCACTGACCGGGCACCGTCGGGTGACTGCGGCCAGCCTGTGCGACCGTCGGACCTGATGCGTGCCCGCGTGTCACAGGGCCGTCGGTGTGCTGCCCACGGCCTTACAAGGATGCAGAGGCGCAGAGTGACTTAGCTTTGAGACTTCGGAATGAGAGTGGCACGCCACGCCAGGGCATTTACTGATCATAGATGTACACAAGATTCAAAGTTTCTACTCTCACTCTTACGGTTTGGTATTGTTGGCAAGATGAGAAAACAATTAAAGAAAGAACTCGGACCGTAGAGCGCAGCCTTCATTCAGTACTGGAGAAGAGGGTTCGAAGTAGTGGATCTTCTTTCGATTGCCAACTTGCTTTTACATCACGCTCTCCCTCGGACGATGAGTAACTGAGGTCTCAATGGACCTATGCAACTCTTCCTCTTCTGCAGTCACATACCATTCGATGAAACTGGAGGAGAAGGGCGACACTTGCATCGACTTCAAGAAGACGTCGCGAGGGCCAATGTTGCTGGAGAGAGAGTTCCTTCGTTGTGTTGCTGTAACTTCAGGTCTTTCAAACCCAGCATTATCTGGTTGCTCGGCTGTCGAAGAATTGGTATCGTCACTAATTTTCGTCTCTTCTCTTGAAAAATCTTTCGTTGACGAGTCAGGTGTAGAGGATTCTGTGGAAGATGTTGCAGACTCAGCCTCGTGTGGATCGGCCGCCATGGAATCTTCGCTCTCTACATCTTCACAACTCTCGTTGCCAGAAGAACAAGACTCTGACAATTGCTCATTCACCGCATTTCTGATATCCATTTGCGCATCCTGACTATTTTGAGGAGAGGATACTTGCCCACGGCCTTCCTTCTGTCGGACATAGGGCCATTTCTTGATATCAAGCCTCTTGCACGCATTTTTCAGAGCCGTGAGAGAAATGCCAAGATGGTTTGCAGCTTCTCCTTGTCGCAGATGAAACAAAGCCATCACATCATCCTTAGACAGAAACAAAGCCCTTCTCCGCACTGTTTCACCAGGCTTTGTCCTAGGATACACTTGAATTCTTCGTTGATTATCAGCAGGATGCATTATTGTTTGTTCGAGAGGAACTCAAAGTTGCAAGCTTCGATGTAGAGGATGGAGGCAAACCCAACAATGTCAAGCGAACGATCGGAATGGGCCAGTCGTGTTGCACAGATGCGGAGAAAGCCTCCGAATAAACTTGATCGCCCAAGGGGAAGCAGGGCATGAAGGGGTACTCGAAGAAGTTGGAGGAAAAGACGATACATTTGGGGGGTCTGGTACAAAAAGGGTGGGTGATGAAGTAAGGGGGTTGCTCCTCTACCCTATCTAGAACATATCATTGATTGATAAAGATACGGGTACAAGAATGAATGTCTGGGTGAGTGTTGCAAGATGATATTATGTACTGGTGGGGTAGGTGAGGAAAAATGGCTCCTTAGGGGTGGAGGGTCATACTTCAATCGTTGTGATATGAGGAATTGCTCAGGAAATCGTGTAAGGGTGGCTGTCCAATATCACATCGGTTCGCACCTCGTCTCCGATATCCAAACTGTCGATCAGGTGCTAAGTTGCTGAAAGTGGATATCCTGAGACCTCTTCATCGACCCTTACAGGAAAGGCTTACAAGAACAGACGCCTATCACGTGAGAGTAAGCACTAGTATACGTGTTAAAGGAGACTGTCACGAGGGCAGGAAAGATTGTTCGCTCTTAGTAACGTGACCATGGAGCAAATTATGACCCTTCGCCCGTGACAGCTGAGATCTCCCGGACAGTAATAAAACAATCACGAATCGGAATTATTGAATCGGAATCGGAGCGGATATCAAACGGCCTCCCCGCCGTGGCACTCACTCAGCGGCTCACGTGACTTGAGCGGTACGGTCAGAGACTGCACCGTCTCTTTTACTCAAAGTTAAGCACCGTCCATACTCACGGTGAGGGTCGCAATCTCATTTGGCAACTGAAGGTACCGGTCATCGGGCAATGGACACGGACAGGGCCCGGCGTCCGAGCGCGGACCGGCCACCGGGCTTCCGGAGTCCGGGGTGCCGCTGGGACGCCTCCGGGGACGCCGCGGGCCTGCCTCCGAGTGCCACTCCACGTAGCCTGGACTTCGAACAGGCATCCGCAATTCGTAATCCGATTCAGACTCAGGCCGGTCACCGGATCGCGGCGAAGACGGTCTGGACTCGGGACTCGCCGTGATCATGATAGGCCCGGGGCCTCTCAGTGTACCGTACTACTGGCAGGGCCCAGCCTGGCGAAGCAGACAACTTTCAGTTCTTGTGGTTCTCTGGGGCGGATTTGTTCTAGATTCGACCAACTAGTAGGGAGGGCCGTCGGTCGAGATGGAGGAGATAGGATGATATGGCGCAAGTGGAGCAGAAGACAAGTTATCCTCTCTCTCCTCTCTCTTTCTGCGCTCATACCAGGATCTGCGCAATACACATGTATGTAGCATGACTTTGCATCTTGTGAATTCATCTTGATCGATAAACGTGACAGGTACGCACCTGGTAAGTTGCTTTCTTAGTTTGCCATGCATAGTTGTTGACAACCGAGACTAGAGCTCGGGCATCTCTCAGACTGCACCTTGCTCCATCAACGTCACATACAGTGCTTATGAAGACCACGAGTACGGTGATGGTGGAAGGGGCGGACAACTGTTTGGCGCGCAGGGACCCAACGGATTCACTTGCAACATTCATGGAGAGTGTAAAGGATCGCTACAAGTATATTCTTCTTGTCTGCTTCATCCAACGTTGACATGATCATGCAGCAAGATCCGCTGCAGCTTCTTGGAACTGATAGCCTTGGATGCTGTACTTTGTTCACATCTTGCAATGCTTGAATGAAATTGTCACAGGTTGCAGCTCGGGTACCAAAGGACTAGGGCTTGATGTAGGATATTATCAGTGGACCCCTGCTACCATCCAGCATTATCGAGAATGCTCTACTTCAGTATCGCCAGAGCCATGCGTGCCTGAGGCATGCGAGTTTGAAGTGATAGGGTATCCTGGAAAAGGAACTTTACATGCTATCACAGAGTACGGAGGGCGGGGAAGCATTCTTGGTCCTTGCTCGCAATCCTCTCCGTGCAAAGTGCCACCGAGATTTAACACGAACATGGTGATGTTTGATTGCTCAAGTCTTGATGAGTCTGAAACACTCTCAACAGCCAGCAGTAAATGGTCAAACAAGAATAGGCAGGTTTCAGAACAATATTCTGATATTCAAACCATTAGATGGAGATGTTGGGCAGTGCAGTCAGACAAACTTTAACTGTATCGGATTCACAGCAAACCTTTTCTGGGAGTCAGGATACGAGGATCTATTTCTATATACTTCCCTGGAATTTCAAGTCAGGTCCTTCACGTGGAAATACTCCACCGACCACATCGGAATTTTCCAAACATTCAGAAATACTATACAGGTAAATTAAGATAAAGTTTGGAGCAAAGTATGATTTTGAATCTTGTTTCGATAGGATAATTATGTACAATTGTTGGAAGACAGATATCAACGATATCTTCATCAGAATGAAACAGATCTGTTTTATGTCCAGGTGTTGTCTTCTTTTCGTGAATATTCACGGTGACGCTTGAGTTATAGGGATGTCCTTGCATTGAAATCAATTCCATGTCGTTCGAATGCAATGCAGTAAATTCCAACTGCTCTCTGAATGGAACCTCTGGTCGAATCCTCATCATCGATTTTCGAAGCATGGCCGCTATTGATGGCGGATTGTGTCTGCTGGACTCTGCTTCAGTATGCACTGGATTGCAGCCTGAGCTGTCGATTATCTATTCAGCAATCAACAATGGTTCGGTCAGTCAAGTGAAATCAATTTGCAAAAATCAATGCACAGGAGCTGTTTACTCCCTGTCAAGGGAACAAACAGGTCTTAGTAGGTCATCCACGACCAAAACAAAAATAATACCTTACAATGATCGCCCATCAATAGGTGGTGCCGGATTTGCAATGAGATTTGACGGAATTGATGATTTCATCGCGGGTTCTGTCGATGTCTTTCCTTCCGAGGAATTCACGATCATGTTGTGGGTGAGGTGCTCAGACAATGAAAGGCTGGGGCAGGGGATTATGCAATATATCTCTGAAAGCTATGGATTAGAGTTTGCACTGTTCACTCCAGAAAATCTTGAATTCACATTGCAAGGATCTTCGTCGGGTCCGACTGGAATTAATGTGAACGATCTCCAGTGGCATCACATTGCTGTGACTTGGGTGCAAAACCAAACTTTTCTATCTGATCACACTTTGCATCAAGCCCAATATGCCAAGCTCTTCATAGATTGTTTTATGTTGTTAGATCGTGCAAATCCGAGGCAATCACAATCGACGTATCCAGGTGGCAATGCAGAGATTCTCTGCAGTCAGGCTGTAAACGAAGAAGGCTGGGCATGGAGTGGAAAACTTGATCTGCAATCGAAGATTGGTAAGACGGGAGAATTTTCTGTTGGACAACGGCTTGCCTGCAATTCTTCAACAAAGGACATCAGAAACAGGTACGAACGATCCATCGGATTGAACCAGAACTCGACCTTCTGCAGAAGTATAGTGAATGATACATGTGACCCTGCATTCAATAGTACCCCAAGTGTGTACATTCCTGGCATTTACGTTCCAGACCCGAGTTGTAGAAAGACAGCTTCAGGAATATATATGAAAGTTCAACAGCAAATCAATTGCACAAATACGACGGACCCTTATGCAACACGAACGTATGGTGCTGTTCAACAGATAATTGCTGCAAACAGAATGTTTTCAAACGATAACATGTTAAACACTGGAAATGTTGCTACAGAGTATAGCATACCTGAAATTTCGCGTGCTGAGCAACAGATCAGGATTCAATCCTTCTGCATATCAGGATGTTTTGACTCAAGCAATGCGTTTCTAGGACTGATTGACGATGTTCGAATATACAACTTTTCCATGACGAGCAGACAGATTTCTTTTCGAAACCAGTATTCTGCTCGTGATGGGGTAAACTGCGAGAATGTGCAAGTGCCACAAGTAGGAAAGTCCGCATTCCAAGGTTGTAGTCACATGATAGACACTTCTTACAAGTATGGTCTGGTTCTGTACTGGCCATTCGATGATTCTTTTTCACTGTACGGGACGTCTTCCACTTCTCAGAATGGTCTAGCTTCACCCATCAACAACCTTGAGTCATATGATGTCGCTCAAGTATCCTACAACAAAATTGGAAACTTTGCTAGTGGATCAAAGTACGCTTTGAACATGGGAATGGGTTTCAACAGTACAGCACCAATGAGGGTGCCTTCCAGTGCACCGGTCTATGGGTCGAAGCTGGACTTCTTGTATTATGCGTCTGGGACTACTCAACTTGTCGAATTGAAGATCAAAGACGTGGACACTTGTGTGAATACGTTCGATTTCCTCAACACAGGCTCTGATACCTACCCGACATACACTTGTACGACTGTTACCGAGTGTTCTGACAGCCCTTGTGTGAACTTCAGGATCCTTTTGTATTCTTCCAATTTAGCAGGTCTGTGTAGGCTTACGTGCTTCGGAATCGTGACGTATCCGCGAGTCAAGAGTGAATGTGTTTACAACTTGCCATCCACCATCTTTCCAACTCAGCCTGTTTATATTTGCTCCCCTTTTCCAAATTGCCAAGGAGAAAAATGTTTTGTGGATTCCAAAATCACGATATCCTACTCCAACCCAACTGTGAACAAGTGAGTTGTATCGATTGCTGTGAATCTGATTAATGAAGTGTTGCAGCTTTTACGTCTACACTGGCAGTTGGGTGGACCAAGGAGATCTAAGGCTAATCGGGCAACAATCTCAGTGCCTGTGCATCTCTCAACCTTGCACGGCCTCGAGCTTCGAGCTGTCTGCCCTTGCACGAGCCAGCTCTCCTGGACGATCAGATAGTTACATCGGCTACTCTGTCAAGCTGCAATACGGTGACAAGATAGAGTATAGAAACATTGTCTGCCAAGGAGCGCAAGAATGTTCTTCAACAACTGCGTTCGCTCCCTCGGGAAGAATTATCACTGTAGACAACCCATTCTCATTTGTTCCAAACTCGCAGACAAATTATTGGATATTCAAAGGAAACTACACTGTGAAATGGTACTTGTACTACACAAGCGAGATTATTGGAGGCTCAGATACGACTGCAGACGCCATTACTTACGAAGTTACGGATACTCCAGGTGAAGCTGGAACTGTTTTCAGCAGCATACAACCAATCAGCTCGTATCAGACTCTGCAGATGCTCCCCGACGTGTCTACAGACACCAGCTATCTTGCTGCTTGGAATCAACCACAGATGGAAGGAAAGATTGTTATTGCTCCTTCGACAGTTCCAATTCCCATGTCATACAACTTGACTTTGTCTCCAAATCTCGTATCTGTCATCTTTCTCGATATAATTTTAGACGATGACTCATTCACAAACACCTTCAATGTCACAGTGAATGGACCACAGCAGATGGATTTGCTGGAAACAGGCAACTTCCAGCAGTCGGGGAATCAGAGCGGAGCATTGTACCAAACGATTGAAGTTTCTTGTGGCCTCGTGTCATCTGCCTCAACATGCTCCATACTATCGAAACAGCAACTCTTGAGAAGTAGCGGGTACGGTGTTGAAAACGCATCCACAAATACGACCTTTTGTGACGACAAAACATACGTTCGATCTACCAGCCTCATGAACGAGTTGATGAACAGTCACCCCGTGTTCAGATATGGATTGATATCAAAACTTTGTACATACAATGTGAATAACACCGAGATTTACAATGTCACAGGTTACAACTACACTTGTTTACCGCCCTGCTCCCCCACGCTATATACGTATCAGATTTTGGCTCAAGGATGTATACGAAATTGCACTAATCCAGGGCTGATTTGTCACAACACATACGGGCTTTACCCAAACGAGTATGCCTGCTTCGGTGGAATATACAACGGTCAACCTTGTCTGGGACCGAACGATGCTGCCTCTTGTTTTTCTCCGTTAAGTCCTACAGCATCATGTCAGTTGAGAGACCTTCAGCCTGGCATTAGTGGACCAGACTTGAAAAACAGTCTCGACAAGTCCGACCCATCCTTGATCGTCCATGCGGTATACAATGGCGATTTGCACTTCTTGGACTGGCTCCATCGAGGAGTTCAGGCAGTGTGGAACGAAGTTGCAACAGATGTGGCTGCGGGGTTGGGGTATCAGCTGATCTTGGAGTACCTGATCCGCAATGGATGTCCCTGGCGAGATTCAGCGATTGAAAACGCAAAGTTACGAGGGCATGCAACGATAGCCCAATACCTTACAGCCTTGAAACCTCCAACAGGCTCGCCGAACTACGAGTGTGGGTGCGCCGGGTTCTCCTTGTTCTCCGTCACCGTTGGGATCTCGAGGTGCATCCCGTTCTCGAGTGGCTTCGAGTGTGTGCAGAAGTGCGGAACCTCCCTCGCAGACGACCCCTCCTGCATCGAAGGGAAGAGCAACTACCTCAACGACTACCAAGACTCCTCCCTCAGTTCTCAATCCTCCCTCTTCCAACTCCTCGTCGTCACGACACCTCCAGCTCTTGCAAGATGCTCGACCGGGAGCTCACGAGCATTGATCCGAGGGCCTATGAGCGTGTTTCTTTCCAACGAAACGAGCTTTCGGGAGCGATCTTGGAGTGGCTCGCGAGAAGGGTTCTCTGATCAAGTCGTGACTTGTCATGGTCAAGAAGCTGTTGCACGAGGTCAAGCTCCAAAGCTCTTCTGCTCGACCCCAGGGCCACTCATTACCACCGGAATCACCTTCGACTTTCTCAATTACCATCTCTCCGATAAATATTTCCGTGTTATCTATATTCCTGCCCAAGGTGTAACAGGTCGAGTAGCCCAATTTAATTTTACGACATCAAGAATAGCTCAATATCCTCAGCAGGATTATCTTGCTTGCGCTTCTTTCAGCACCTCGCCATGTTCAAACCAGATACCTATTGCAGCTCGGTTTGGATTTGTCAACATTACAATTGAAGGAACAGACTCAAATCCAACTCCAGAGAAACCAAGCTCCAGCTACAAACTGCTGGAGGATCAAATCACCTTCATGAAGCTTCGGCTGCTTAATTACCCCACATTTCCTAACAAAGTATCAGGTTACATCAAAGATTTTCCCAAGTACGGTACACTCTATCAAGTGAGGCATGTCAGCAAGCAGCTGAATCTTACCGTAGAACCATTCTTCAACACCTCTGCATCTTTTCTGAGCCCAGACAAGTGCGTCACCACATCAATGGATTGCGAGTCAGGAAATTGTGATCACCCTCTGCACGATTGCTATTACGTCAAAGAGACCTTCATCCTGGGAGAACCAATACCATATGAAGATGAAACTATAGAACAGGCACCGAAGTCAATTCTGAATTCTACTGCCCACATCGAGAATCTGTTTGATGCTTCTCAAGGCTCTAATTGTTTCCTTACAGACAGATACGGAAATTCCTTTGTTAACATGTGGGCAGGAGAGATGAGTTGTGACCTCATTTCTCAAGATATCGTTGGAAGCTACTCCTTTCCGTCGCATTGTCAAAGATGCATGAAGGTCGATCGCTCTGAATTTCCTATCCCCAATGGCTCATGGACAGGCAACCTCCATTACCGAAACATCTTCGTTTCAAGGTACAAGTCTAACTACGCCATACAAGCTCCCAACGATCCTGATCAAGGCGGACGATGCAGCGTCAAAGAGTTGTGCAGATTGGGCAGCAACACGGCGTCGAAGAGTACTTGTGTGCCTTGGGAGCTGCTCGGACCTGACGGCAGGCCGACCGCGAACGGCAGGCCGCCGGTGGTGGACGGAAGTGCCTTCAGCTGGAGTGACCTGAACCCTCAAGCCCAGGGCCTGCCATGTCAAGGGGTCAATGACCAGCAGGTCTGCTCAAGGAACGTGTCCTACCTGTGGCCTCCCGAGTTTGACCCATACCAGTCAACCGTGCCGACTGAAGTCAATCTTACCGAGTATGGCGACCCAGAGGATCCCAACGACTTCTACTCCATCTGCGGTCAACGTGGAATCAATCAAGTGATGGCGGAATATTCTACTCCAGTTTACATGACAGGGTTTGATATACATCATGAGTTGGCGGACAATGTCTTCTTTCGGGTTTTGGCGTACACTGAAGAGTTCGTAACACAAGATGAGTACGTGTTTGAGAGTTTTGTGAACAAGTCAACATACACTGTGAACTCACAAACAGTATTTCACTTTGCATCCCATGATACCAGGATGGTCAGAAACAGAACTTTCTCTGCTTGCAGTGGTCTTGAGTGGAGAGAAGTGTGGAGAGGGTATGCCAGCGAGGGCAGGCTGGCGGATTCATTCTATGAGTCCATCATGCAAGGGAGATCTCCTGAGTTCTCCCATCTGAGGATAAGAATTAACCCAACAAACTTCTCGACAAAGAAATTACTCATTCAAAGTTGTGGGTTGATGTACGAAGGCCCGGGCAACGAGTTCGGGGGTAACGTGCTAGAAGGCTTGCAAACCCTCGTCCTTGTCGGGACTGTTGGGAACTGGCCTAGAGGATGGATTTCGAACCCTGAGATCAGACTTGCCTATGTGCCCTTCCCAAACTTCAATGGATTGGATTCGTTTTCTTTCTATGCAAGGAACTTCAGCTGCCAAGCTTGTCAGTACTCGGAGCCAGACGTTGAGGTCATCGATCTCCAGGTAGCCAACGTCAATGATGTGCCCGAAGCCATCTGGAAGGAGCTGACGAGCAGTCAGGGGGTCAGTGTGGACTTCGAGCTGCAAGGCGTTGACGCCTCCCCGGATGGACTTGACGGGTGGGTTCAAGGTGGCGACCTGGCTGAGGGAGCAGGCCAGGGCTCCGTTGCAGGCGTCGGGCCCTTTGGCCCTGTAGGGTTCAACAGTCGGAGCAGCCCCGATCATGAGCCAGACAGTCAGCTGTCGAGCGAGATCCTCTCCTACCCGCAGCTGGGAACGCTGCAGTCACTGGGCCAGAACTTGTACAGGTACACACCCCCAGCAGGAGGGGGAGGAAATCCCTTGGCCGTGGTCACATTTGTGATGAGGGATAGTCAAGGCAATACATCAAGTCCTGGTAGGATCTACTTGAACTACAAGTGCCAGCCCGGGTACAGGATCGATCAAACCTCCAAGACTTGCATCCCCTGTGCTCCAGGATATTTCAAGGCGCAAGAGGACAGCAGGACTGCCTGTTTGGCGTGCCAGGCTGGCACGTACTCTCTCTACGAGGGTTCTACCGCATGCCTCGCTTGCCCCCCGGGGAAGTTCACAAGTCAAGGAGCTTCCAACTTTTGTACCTCCTGTGCGCGGGGAACGTTTGCGCCAACAGCAGAATCAAAGGCGTGTCAGGCATGTGCTGCAGGAACCTACGCGCCGAGAGCCGGAGCATCATCCTGCTACCAGTGCGGTCAACTGTCGTATGCTCCTCTGCCGGGCATGTTCAGGTGTTACGATTGTCCGAGGCTGTCAAGGTCGGCGATCCCAGCAAACACCAACGTGTCCAACTGTCAATGTGTCTACCAATCCTATCGCAACGCCATCTTCGACAACCGTTCCATCCAGCTGTGGTCGCCGACGGGGGTAGGGGTCCCCAATGAATCCTTCATAGCACCCAGCGTGCTGGCCATCGAGAGCCCATGGCCCGTGCAGCTCAACCTCTTCGGGTCTAACTGCTCTTCCTGCCCGGACGGCTCGTTCTGCCATGGACTCAACTTGTACCCCGTCACAAGGATAGCATACTGGACTGACTGGTCCAGCCCCGACAAGGTGTTTTGGCCAGACCATCTCACACCGCAGTTCTACAAGTGCAACTACAAGAACGTCAGGGAAGTTTGCCTCGGGTATCCCTTGCTGGATCTCCAAGAGCAGCTTCATATCTGTCATTTCAGAAAGAACTATGCTTTCTGCCCCAACTGGCCGAACCTGACCAATGTCTCCTTCACACACAAGGATCCTGCAAGGTGCAAGGCTGGCTATGACGGGGTGATCTGCAGCCAGTGCCTTGCTTACCAACTGCAGCAATGCGTGCCCAGAGGCTCCGACCCAGCGGACGGATGGTTTTCTTGGAAGCGATTCACCCAGTACAGGGGGCAGCTCGCGCAAAGGAACGTGGACATTGTAGACTGTTACAGCCTGGGGGAGTGTAGGAGCAACACTGATGCGGCAAACTGCTCAGAGGCTCAACAGCGCTGCCTCTCCAACGGAGATGTCTGCACGTGGCAGACTGGACACTACTACCGATCTTTTGACAACTTCTGCGAGAAATGTCCAGTGGATGTCAAGGAAGGGTTCTTGGTCTACTTGATCTGGTTTGCAAGCTACGCGTTTGTGGTGCTTGTGATTATCTGGATCTACCTCATCGACTTGAACTCCTACTTCATCATGTTGACTTTCTGGCAGACTGCTGCTCTGCTCGTCGAGTTCCGCATTGCCTGGCCTCAACAAGTTCTTTCCCTGCTCAGCTTGTACTCCATCTCAAACCTCAACATCATGGCCGTCCCTTGGATGTGCTTCTTCAACTGGCAGCCCAACTTTCTTCAGAGGTGGATCCTGACAAACCTGGTTCTCTTCGGCGTCGTGTCCATGCGTGTCTTGTTGTGGATCTTGCCATTCCTGATCTTGCCTCCAAAGATGAAAACAGTGTTCGATTGCTTGGTCAGAGTCTTCACACGAAAATCCAATAGGAGGAACTACGAGGACCATGCAACTCAGAAGAAAGACGGGGAAGGAGAAGGACAAGGAGAAGGAGAGGGAGAGGAGGGCGATGTAGAAATGGAGCAGGCGGAAGGTGGGGCCGAGGATGGTGAAGATGGGCAGACGGCGACTCGGAAAGAAGCGTTTCTGATCAGCAGGTCAGAGGACCAGGACAGCCAGCATGTTCCAGATGAGATCACTCCGATCGAAGCGTTCGATGAATCGTCAGCTGATTGGGTTCAGACCCCATCGAGAAAGAATCGCCGGAAGGAAGGATGGACTGAGTACAGTGTGCATAATGTTTACCAGACGCATATCCCAAAGATGATCAGAAAGCAAGAGAAACATCCCAACTCATGGATCGACTTCTCGGTTCCATCGACAGCAGTAGATTGGAGGATGAGGAAGAAATACTTTGACATGGCATGGAGGGAGGCTGTGGCAGTCTTGAATCTGCTGTACATCATGGGATCTGTGAAGACGCTAGAGGTAAAGTACTACTTGTTTGCGCGCTTCTGATGTGATGCCAGGCTTTCAAATGGACTTACTGGACATCCAAGATTGCTCTTCTAGATGCAGATCCCAGTGTGCAACCGTTTGATACACAACACACGGCAGTGTTCTCCCTAGCTCTCATCGTACTTCCCATCACGGTTTTCGGACCCGTCATCAACTTTGTTCTCCTGTACATCGGACATCGGCTGAGAATGTTGGATGACCCGAGCTTCCGCATTAGGTTCGGGTTCCTGCTGGATCCGTTTGAGAGGAGATTTTGGTACTGGAACTTGGTAGTGTCCCTCCGAAAGATGATCTTCGTCTTGTCGCTTGTGTTTTTACAGCACAATCTCTTCCTTCAGAAGTTTTTTCCTCTCCTTGCAGTTTGCATCAACTTCATCTTAAACATCGTTTTCAGACCCTACAATCTGGAAAGGAACAACCTGCTGGAAAATTTCCTGCTCCTGATCTTGATGCTGCTGCTCCTACTCGGCATGATCAGCCCGATAGACATCGCGCTGTATCATGATACCAATGGCAGGAATGATCCTGGTCCATATGAAACAAAGATCATTTTGGTCACCATTGCAGCTCAGTTTCTCGTTCAAGTCGTTTCTATCAGATGTATCATATCTGAGGTCGTGGAGGCGCAACTGCGAATGCCGCTGTGGGCTAGAGCTCCCCTGATGATTATCCTTGCAGCGCTCTCATCCCTGAAAGGACTAGTCAGTATGACAAAGATCATGTCAGCATACATCTTGAAACCAACGTCAGACCCCGAGGAAGTGAAGGATTCCAAACCTGCCAAGTTACACTACAAGGCAAGTGACGAGGGCCAGGTGATCACTGGTGATCACTACGCCGACATCTGGTGGCAGAAGTTGTTCAAGATGCGCAAGACAAAGGACGCGCTGAGCAACGACGCCTTCCGTGTCAAGAAGTTAAAGGAGGTGCATTGGCTTCAGAACAGATTCACCATTCGCAAGCGAGCCTTCCACCTGGAGAGAAGGATGGAGCAAATATATCAGATCGACAGCAAGTCCATGCAGATCCTGCGGTTGGAACGCGAGCTCTCAGAAGCCCTCGATGCAGCCATCGCTTACGCGCGTCGAGAGGAGGGCGAGTATGCTGATCAGATGTACGACCTGGAGACGGAGCATGAAATTCTTTGCAAAGATTACGAGGAGGCTAAGAGGAAGTATGACGAAGAAGCTGAGAGACTGAGCGAGATCGAAGATGAAACCAACTTCTACCAAGCTCAGTTGGATGCTAACATAAGGAAGGTTGGTCAAAGTGAGGAGTGGAAGGGGAAGTTTCTTAGTGAAAAGGTGAGTCTCGATCCCTGGCCTCTCACTCTCTTACACTCGCACAGGCAAAGCGTGAGAGACTGGAGCAAGAGATTGTTGATTTACAAGCTCAAATCAATCAGATTAATCTGGCAGGCCCCAAGGAAGACTGACTTGCTCGACCTTCAGCGCTGCGGGTCGACGGTCGTCTGCATGAGGCCAACCACATGAGCGAGCACACCTGACAGGATGTCAACACAAGCAGCAGCAACCCACTGCCATCCTTACTGGTTGCCAGGGCTCCCGGCGTTCTCTTGTTGGCGCTGCTGCGAGTAATGCGCTTAGCGCCCATTGTGAAGGGCGTGCGATGCAGGTGGTATCCTCCCTCGAGCATCGAGATGATTCTCCCCTGCGTTGCAACTTGTCACGGGCGATGGCGAGGGGAAGGATACAAGGTACCTCACTGTACCGATCTGCTATCTCGCCAACCCGAAGCGTGAACCACTTGAAGTCTTCTTCTGTCAGCTGCAGCCCTCCGTCGTTACCCAGCACGTCCTCAGCATGCCCGTCAAAGCCCGAGGAGAGGAAGATGAGGTTGGGTCGGAACGCGGCGAGGTGGGGGAGCATCTGGTTAGCTGCAATCTCTCGGAATCGATTTGATTCGGTTCCCCGGGGGAGAGGGATCGACAAGATGTTCGGGTTGCCGTCCACCACCCCTACTTGTCGGCTGTCAGGGTAGAACCCGTCGTCCTGCAAGTGGATGGAGGCAAAGAACACCTAGCGGGCAGTCAGAGGGAGGGGTCGGGCCAGTCAAACTGCTCACGTTCTCGGGGTCCGTCTCGTCGAGCCAGGGCTTGTAAGATAGAGTGCTGAACTGCACGCCGAACCTTAAAGGAGGAACATCAGACTGCAGACTCTTCAGTCACACGTTTACCCGGCGTTACGCAGCCGATAGCGAGGCCGAAGGTTCATGACGCAGGCAGCCGTCCCGTCGCCATAATGAGCATCGAAGTCTATGATGGCAATTCGCTGTAGAATCCCCTTGTAATTGTACCTGTGAGATAAAGAGTGACTGACAGTGACAGCCTTGCTTCACGGCGCCAACCTCGCATACGCTGCTGCGATCGCAACCGAGTTGAGCAGGCAAAACCCCTGGGAGGGAGACAAGCGCCCTGCATCATCTGCCACCTGACCCGACGGTCCAGCATGGTGCCCAGGAGGACGGCAGGGCACAAACACCCTCTTTGGCCCTCCTATCTGCATCACCCGATCTACAGCATAGCAACCTGCTCCTGCACAGACGGCGGCAGCATGGAAGGACGAGCTGCAGATGTTCGTCTCCTGTACTTCATGGTCAACCACTCCAAGGCCGAGAGATAAGTCACCCCGTCTCCGAGCTCAGCAACCATCCCCGAAGTCAACGTAGAGCACTTTCCCTGTAGCTCGCACACATACTCCCAGCTGCGCGAGGTCATCAAATGTTGAGGATGAGGAAGAGAAGAGGAGAGAGCGGAGGAGAGAGGAAGAAGAAGAGAAGGAAAGAGGGCGAAGAGGAGAAGGGGAAGGAGTAGCAAGACTTTACTCGTGTACACGCAGGATGTCTGCCATCGGCGCTTCCAAGTTCCATTGCTCCCACAGGAGATGATCGCGCAGCGGATGCTGAGACGAATTTGAGTCTCTTCTCTTCACTCTTGTCCCATGCCCTCAAAGCTCACCTGTGAGAGGACTCCTCCTTCCCCGATGAGCACGTCCATCCTCTCCTCGGCCTCCTGGTGATCTTTCTTGACGCGATGCATCTGAAACGCCCCGCTGCTCGCAGAGGTCAAGGTCAAGCTCCCATCCTCCTCCTCCTCCTCATTCTCTTCCTCGTCCTCGTCCTCCTCCCTCACCTGTAGACAATCAGGACCTGTGGCTGGTAGCTGCTGTCTTGTGGATGCTTCTCCGTAGTCATAAGAATCTCCTTCTCGTCCAAGTGCTTGCTATGAGGGAGGCTCGACGATAAGTGGCCGATGGCTTTGGTCACCACGTTCAGCCCCTGGGTGACATGGTCTAGTTTCCAGGACATGACCTGCAGGGCCTCCTGATCCACCAGCTGGGAGTTGGGGCCCTTGGGAGGAGGATAAACACTTTCTCGTTGAAGCTCCTGCTGCTGTAGGTAGGCAGAGCTCCTGCTTCTGAGCATCGCCACGTCTTCCCCTGGTCTGATCTGCTCCCCTCGTGCAAACGAGTACTCTTTCGGAGGGAGGCTGGGATGCATGCTGCTGAACGTGTAGCGCTTGTCCGGGTCCGAGGCCTCATACCTCCTCCCAACCACGTCGCTCCCCTGCCTGTAGCTCTCCTCCTGCAGATGGATGTCTGCTCGCCTTGCGAGGGGATCGTCGATTCCAGCAGGAGGGGCATGAAAAGTCTTGGGGGGAGAAGCCATGCTATCGGCACCATAGATCCGCTTGCTGTACTGCGGTGATATGTCAGTGTACGGCACACTGGCCATCTTGGCAGCAGCTGCTGATTGAATGCTGGCGGCAAGCTGGGGATCATGGAGCTTCATGCTCGCTTCTTGCGAGGGAGTAGCAAACTCTTGGTAACCCTCGTACACAGCGTTGGAAGGCAGCTTGCTGTCCTCCTGATATCTGCTCCTCTCCTGCTGATACCCCTTCCTGTAGGAAGGAAACGAGGTTTTCATCCTTGGGCTCGACGACTTCCCTCGTTGAAATTCTTGCTGCTGCCCATGCATGCTCGAAAGAACCTCCGCCTGCTGGCTGTTTGCTTGCGGGGCTGCTGTGCTGGGCGGTTGTTTCTGGCCAGTAGAGGATGACAGTTTCTCAACGAGCTGGAGGAGACGCTGAGCTTCCTGTGGAACCTCCCGACCTTCGCCGGTCTCCCCTGACTTTGACTGACCCGTCTGGGAGATGAAGGGCTGGATGTAGGACAGCGGATCCTGAGGAGCAAGACCGGACAAGAAGTAGTTCACCCTGCCCTTGAGCTTTTCTACAGATTCCCTGGACCCAGTGATCACAATCGACAACTTGTCATCGCCTCCATCCTCCACATTCTCAGCATCCTTGCTGCTGTTTTGTGACTGAGGGCTCCACGAGGGGATGTAGATGTGCGATCGCAACATCTTTGCCTGTGCTTATCATCAAACGTGCATTGCGCTTGTTCGAACTTTCACCTCATGGCACAGCAGTCGCGCATTCTTACCGTGAGTTCCTATGACCAGACCCACCTTCGACCTGGACACAGGAACTTCAACTCGGACCTGGTCTCCTATCAACCCAGTCATCTCCAAGTAAATCACCATTGCAGGATCAGTACGGTGCGATTGGATGGCCGGGAGAGCAGGTTGAGGAGCAACGGCAGGACCGGGAGGAGGAGAGGTTGCCAGCGAGTTGTTTGACTCTGTATATACATTCAGGTCACTTGGGGGAGGAAAGAGGAACAACAACCGTCGGAACTGGACTTGTGATGAATTTCTGCTGGACTAGAACGAGCGAGGAAAGCCTCATATCCTCCCTCTGTCAAGGTGTCAAGCACCTGCCAAGTGAACTCAGGACGGGAAGTGTACTGGATAATTGACACGAAGGGGCAGATTAGCAGGAGAAGTCTTGTAGGGGATTGCTGGGACGGTGAGAGGAGAGATTCGACACGCGAATGGAAAGGGAGAGGGAGAGAGAAGAGCGGGAGATAGGGAGAGAGGGGGAGGGGGGGAAGGGGGGGAGGAGAGAGAGAGAGAAGGGGGAGGCAAGCAAGTGAAACATGAGACCGGAGGAGCTGGGAGGGGTTGGAGAAGACATGGGATCTAGATGGGTATACATAGCTCAATGTAAGGGTCTCAGCTCCTTTCTTGGATGATGCGCTTCGTTTCATACGACTGCCATTGATCCAGACCGAGCAGCAGAATTGGATAAGTTCGTGGGGTAGTCCGACGCGAGAAACCTCAACTTTGGGCTGGATGCAAGCACGGGTAAGGAAGGAGAAAAATGGGAAATGGAGACGGGAGACGGGGAGGTACAGTAGAGACTTGCAATATGAGAGTGGAGGGATGGTTCGAAGGGAGTGAATGAGATGAACAAACTCACATCAGAAAGCGAGTTCGCCCTGCAGTATGACTGAATCCCTTCGAAGAGCTCCGAGGAACTTCGTGGGTTTATTGATTGCGCGCGAGGGGTACCAGTACCCGGCCCTTGAGCCCCCGTGTCGTTGGGACCCGACAAGATCTGTAGCAGACGGCTCTGATTCACCATCGTTGCATCCTGCGTTCCATTGAGTTGCTCCTCCCTCCCATCGCCGGCACTCGAGCTTTCATCTCCGTCGTCCACGTTGAGGAACAACTTTGCAGCGGGAGAAAGCTTCAGCCTGTCGTCGATCTTCTGCTCCTTGTCAGCTACAGAGGCAGTTGACCTCTCCTTCTGTCCTCCCTCTCCAGCCGGGTCGGTTGACTCTTCGCTATCCATCGAGCTCAGGTCGTCATAGAAGTCGCCTCGAGATTTGCGAGGAAGACCCCCTCCTCCCCGCATGTGCAGCAGCAGAGGGTCCCTGTACCGACCAGCGGATAGGCTCGACAGGAGCTGAGCTTCTCTGAAGCAGCATCTCCCTGCTATGCTACCTCCTCCTCCTCCTCCTCCTCCTTCCCCTGCCCCCGCCCCCGCCATTGCGAGCATTGTCGCCAGCATACATTGCGCCCATTGCATTCGGCCCCCGGAAACCCATGGGGCACAAGCTGAAAACTACCTCAACTTGTCGTATACAACTTTACTGCCCCATACCCTCCGCCTCAGTTGGCGTCAATGGCAGAAGGATGAGCAGGAGAGGAAGGGCGGCAGTGCCGCTGCTGCTGCTGCTGCTCATGTGCTACTTTGTGCCATGCTCGACGAGCAAGGAGCAGGAACGAGATCAGGCGGCGCAGAGCTCCAGACTGTTGAGAGAGTCGCTGCGAGCTGAGGCAGAGGGCAGGTTGAACGATGCCATCGCCTTGGCTGCAAAGATGCCGCAAGATGTTTTCGCGGTGTTCAGACAGGGGAAACTGATGATGAAGAAAGGAGACTTCAGAGCAGCACATGCTGCGTTCTCTGCCGTAGAACAGGTAGAGCCCTCCTTTCCTTCCTTGCTCAGCCACATCGCTTTCTTGTACTTCAAGGTACAGGAGATGAAGGCAAGCATCGCCTATTGTTTGAAAGCGCTTCAAGTTTCTCCCCTTGATCTGCGTGCAAACAGCATCTTGAAGAGGATTTTGAGAGCACCTGGTCCTTTTCCGCTCGAGGTGCAAGAGGTGCAGAGGCAGTCTCAAAACGCCATATTACAATCCCACCTCCGAGGTGGCTTCGTTCATCAGCATGAAAGAATGCAGAGTAAAGTTACAGACATCTCCTACAATGGTAAATGAATCTATAAGAGGACACTATTGTTGCATGACGATCATGTTTGCAGGTAAACAAGTGCGGCTGGTGTCTTCTGCTAATTCTCTTTATTTCCAATGCCTCGCAAACCTCGTTGGATCCATTCAGCTCCGAGAGCCGAACTTGAACATCACTATCTACGACATGGGATTCGATGAGCTGGAGAGTATGGTTGTCAGCGACTGGAAAAATGTTCAACTCGTTCGATTCCCCTTTGAAAGCTACCCTCCGCATGTCCGAAACCTGAGGAACTATGCTTGGAAGCCCTTGGTGTATCGTGAAGCGCTCATGAGAGATTCGATGATCCTGTATCAGGTCTGTCTTGCAGACTCTTCTCCAGCCTCGAGCTCTCTGACGAACCCTTGATAGGATGCTGGACAGGAGCTCTGGCAACCTGTCGGTCTCATCGAGGACATCATAGCCAGAGATGGTTATTTCTTCGTCATGCAGGGTGAGAAGACCTTGCCGGAAAAGATACATCCTGCGAGCATGCAGTTTCTGGGGTTCGAGGCCAACGATTTGCGTGGGAAGGATATGTGCGCTGGCGGCATTCAGGGGTACATGAACACGAGCCGTGCAGTACAGGAGGTGCTGGGAAGCACAATCAAATGCGCCCTCGATGAAGACTGTATCGCCCCGAAGAAAGCTGATCAGTCGAACCATCGTTTTGACCAGGCCATCTTCTCCATGTTCATGTCAAGACACTTATACAGGTTGAGAAGTGTTGACTTCACTATCACCGTTGACAACCTGCCCAGGTGCCACTGCTCATGGATCTTTCGAGCGTATTTGGAAACTGCGCGATTGAAGGAAGCAGATGTATTCGATGTCCGTGACGGATTTGGACATTTCTATCCTCTTCTCTTCTCAAGGAGATGCGGGAGCAATCAAAGCTACTTCCCAATTTTCCGACACATGTAAATTAATTTCCGCTGATCGCATGTATTCAATGTGAATGCCAAGGCTCTTCGATGTTAGTGTCGCCATCTCGGCTTTCATGATGTCACTATGCGCATTTCTCTAGAGTTGTCGTCACTTAGGGTGTCACTTGCGGTTCTCCATAACGTGCTTTAGCTTCTTCCCTGTGTTCATCTGATCCCATGCGTAATCCACCATTCCACTCAAGAAGATGGAGCAAACAATAAGAGGAAACGCCACCATCGCCCCAGTGATGGTGCCCCGCCTCCATGACGTCTGGTAGCCTGGTTGAGGGCCTTGTGCCCAGCTCGACTCCCATGATGCTCCGCTCCTGCTGCGCCATGCCCCAGCAGCACGCGTTGCTTGAGAAGCAGACATTCCTGAGTGATAGCCGTACATAGATCTGCTGTCATACTCCTTCCTCTTCAGCGGATCTCCCAACACCTTCTCGCAATGTCAAATCGGGAAGCAAAGGCGCATGATCGTGCTTGAGATTTACCTCATACGCAGCATTCACTTCCTTGAACCTAACCTCCGCTGTCTTGCGTTGGTCCTCAGGAGCAACGTCTGGATGAAACTTCTGCGCGGCTTGTAGATAAGCTTTCTTGACTTCTTGCTGAGTTGCGTTCTTTGCAACACCCAAGATAGAGTAGTACTCCATCATTTGCTGGTAGACGTCCCTGATGAGACCAATTCGTGGATATGTTGTGTTACAACTCTATCAATCACAGTATCTTCCTCTTTTCTTATATCTTCTAAGGCTGTCCACTTAGCTCATGAATGTTTCCTCTCCTCTTTTCGCCCGCACCAGCATTCACAAACCTCGCGGCATGGCGTCTTGGAAGGTGTCAGAATTATAGTAAAGTGGCACGGAGTCCGGGCCCGGCGCCGGGCCCGGGCCGCGAGCCTCCGCTCACGTCAGACTTTGCGCGGACTGAAAGGACTCAGTCTTTTAATACTGATGACAACTGAGACTCTACTTAGTTACATGCCAGGACTCAATCACCTCGGATCTTCTCCTCGATCTGCTCGAGAGTCAAGCCCCTGCGTTCCATGTCAGCATACTATGATACCGTGACGTATGGACTGGGCGACAGCAGGTGGTCACCACCTAGTTTCAGGGACCATCTTAAATTCAAAAGCAACGGCAGCGACTGCGATCGCAGCGAACTGAAGGAACAGCAATGTCTCTCCGAGACTCTGTCGTTCACTTTCAAAAGCGAGAGTGACCTTGAGGTAGGTCAGCACGAGCCTCGGAGAGCATGAGGGTAAGGGATCAGTACCAGGACGTTGGAGCCAAAGTTTGCAAGGGTGCCAACGGACACGGCAGCAGCTCGGATCTTGAGGGGAAACACTTCCGAGAGAATTAGCCAGCTGGGAGAGATGGTGTCACTCACTAAGCCATTCAAGCTCAGCTGGGGCTCACGTGATGGGCCCAAAGCCAATCTGGTAACAGCCGACGTATGCAACGATGGAGGCGATCACCGCAGACTGCTCCAAGTCAGCTCAAGGGGCAGCACGGCGACTGCTGCACTAGCAGAAGCTCACTTGATTGATTGAGTCCGCTCCTCCTGAAAATAGAGCCGCCAGCACCAGCAGAGAAACGGCCATGCCTGCTCAAAGTCAGGAAAGCGGCTGAGAACAGGATCCGCCACCAGAGGTGCCCAGCAGCAGCAAAGGCCTCCGACCCCACTTCGGGTCTTCAACAAGGTTCACGGATAAGAGGGTCATGATTGCCTGCAGGAATCATCACTCCTCCTCCTCAATGGCTGCTCTCCCTTCCTTGAACAGCCCTACTCCAACCGCTGCTTCGAACCCCAGCCCGGCCCTTTCAAAGATCCTGTTGGCGTAGTAGAGGACTGAAGGCTGTTTGGATCAGTCAGTCAAGTACATCTCTTGAACAACCAGTTAACCTGTCCCGAGAGCTGCTGAAATAGAACGAGTCCCACACCAATGGTTAAGGCCTTGCGGTTGGTTGAGTCGGAGACCAAGCTGGAAGGAGGATGAGTAAAGGTAATCAAAAAAGCATCAAGAAAACGAGAGACCGTGAGAATGATTCTTGGAAAGATTGTTGTTTCTCGTTCGGATCAACCATGGATGCCATGGAAGTGACTTGAATCTTTGCCTCGTCTGAACTCACTTTGGACAACTGGAGAACACTTTGAATCTGGTAGAATTTTGAGAATTCTTACAGCTTGGACTGCTTCCTCCGCTTCTTGAGTTCTGCCACGCAGAGCCAACCAGCGTGCTGATTCGGGGATGAAAGTAGTTCCTTTTGTAACCCTCAGGAACGCATGAGATACTTGGAGATGGAAAACCTAGAATCATCGCAGCTTCGATTGGTAGAGCTGCAGCCAAGACGTTCCTCCAAGCCCTGACAAGTCCACGTTAAGTCTTCTGCTCCCCCATAAAATTTCGCTTGACCCGTCATCTCCAAAAGCTGCTCCTGTGGCGTAGCCAGCAACGATGCCCAACACGATGGCTGCCTCCTTGAGAGATACGAGCTTGCCACTACAGAGAAGCACTTGAGCAAGGAGACGTTCATATCCTCTCATTACCGCAGCTCCGACGGTGCCGTCTCAGCAATGTAAAGAGGGGCTGCATGCATGGCTGTTCCGATCCCCAACCCGTAGAGGATTCGACTACCGATGAGCATGCCGAAGCTCGAAGAAGCCGCCTACAGGAGGAATGGCTTGAGGTCGCACACGAGCAGCCAGCGATGAACCTGCAGGGCCGTTCCCAACGTGTAGAGAAAACCAGAAGCTATTAGCTCCTGCTTTCTACCGAAGTATCTATCCCCGATCTGAAACAGCAGCGTCACATGAGAAGAACCTTCATCTGAGAAGCAAGATCACAAAGATAAGAGCCCCGGAAGCCGCAACTGCTCCGAACAAACTTCCACTTGCGACCAGGCCGAGCTGAACTGGATCCAGAGTCCCGAAGAGAGTTTGTTTCTCGCCGAGAATCCGCACGACCTATCAAGCAGAACTCAGTGATCAGGGTCACCCATCACTGTCATCCCTCACCGCACTGGATGCTCCGATGTCGTACCCAAAGAGCGCTCCTCCCGCAGCCGGCACCAAGAATGGCACGAGCCTAAAGCCAGTAGGATCACTGTGCTGCAGAGAAATTCCATGCTTCACCAGGGAGGGATTCCGTTGGGAGCTGCTGCAGAAGCTGAGGATCCGGAATCGTTCTCGTTGGGATTGGACTGCATGCAAACTTCCATGCCCTCGTGAGCCAGGCAACAGCATCGTTGCACACAATTTCGACTCACAATGCAAGGTACTTCTTCCCGGATACGGTCGAATCTTTCCTCTTCTTCTGTCAACCATGCTCGCAAGGCACGAGCTCGCCGTCCGCATCAGTACTCCCTTGCTCGGAGCATTGGGGATGAAACACTGTGCCATGCTGGGCAGACATAGAACGCAGGTCAAGAGGGCGAGAGCCATGCGCGCCATTTCTGGAGGTGAGAAGAAGAAGAGGAAGAGAAACAAAGTTAGATCAAATCTTTCAATCGGCCATGGCGCTCTAGGATACAGTCGTTGCATCTTCATGGGACTCTAGGATACAGTCGTTGCATCTTCATAGCACTCTAGGATACAGTCGTTGCACCTTTTCCCTCCTCTCCTTGTCCTTCGCCCTTCCTCTCTCCATCTGCGACTGCCCGTTCCTTTCATACTTCCTCCATTTTCTTGCTTACGGCTCACAGAGGAGTATAAGCGGGTATAAGCCGTGTATGAGCAATATAAAAAGGTCTAATGGACGCATTGTGTCACGAGGATATCGGAGAGATAAGGGCGAGGGAGGACAAGAAAAGAAAGAGAAGAAGAGAAGAAGAGAAGAAGAGAAGAAGAGAAGAAGAAGAAAAGAAGAGAAGAGAGAGAAGAAGAGAAGAAAGAGAAGAAAGAGAAGAGAGAGAAGAAGAGAAGAGAGAGAAGAAGAGAAGAAAGAGAAGAAAGAGAAGAGAGAGAAGAAGAGAAGAGAGAGAAGAAGAGAAGAAAGAGAAGAAAGAGAAGAGAGAGAAGAAGAGAAGAGAGAGAAGAAGAGAAGAAAGAGAAGAAAGAGAAGAGAGAGAAGAAGAGAAGAGAGAGAAGAAGAGAAGAAAGAGAAAAAGAGAAGCGAGAGAAGAAGAAGAGAAGAGAGAGAAGAAGAGAAGAAGAGAAGAAGAGGAGAGAAGCAGAGGAGAGAAGCAGAGGAGAAGAAGAGAAGAGAAGCAGAGAAGAATCAGAGAAGAAGAGAAAACTGAGCAGATGAGGAACTTTGAGGGTGTTGGGGGGTTGCCAATTTATTTCGTGTTTGTGACTTTCAGAGCAGAAACATGCTGAGTCCTGATTCTGGAGCATCGTAGAGTGACAACAGATCGCTAAGTATCATGTCAACTGTATTGCAACATCAGTTGCAAGTAGGAGCTTCGCTGACCTTGGGTGCTATCTCCTTGTACTACATTTACAAGCGGTGAGTGTTTGATGTCAAGTTTATTGGGTTCTGATGCGTTTCCAGCCTTGCCAGTCATGTTGCCGATGACAGGGTCCATCATCTCAACAAGACAGGTGATGTTGTTACTCTGCTTATCTGCTAGTGACATGTCATGCACAGTCAAAAGTGACATAGGAAGTACAGACAGTGAGTTGCCCAGCGCTTTTCCGCATAGTGACCCTTGTTGCTCCTGAGCAGCCTCAGATGCCTGGCTTGAGAGAGCGAAGCTGCTCATCGGAGATAGTGGCATCCAGAACTTGAAAGACGCTCATGTTCTTGTCGTTGGAATGGGTGGAGTTGGAAGGTGAGATGCTCTCGACAACAGTACTAGTTTGAGTGACCTGAGTTTGCTCGGCAGTTTTGCAGCGGAATTTCTGGTTCGAGCAGGTAAGGGAGAAAGCAAATGACTTGAAGATAAATCACTTCAAGATGTGATTGTCGGGTTGACAGGAGTTGGAAAACTTACCATCATAGACGGAGATGACGTCGACCCGACGAATCGTAACAGGTTTGCTCTGCTCCGCGTAGTTGAGAAAGTCATGTTGATGGGTTAACAGACAGCTCTGTGCGCTTGTCTCCACCCATCACAAGTACAAGGCACCAGCTCTTATCTCACACGTTCACACCTCACTTGCTTGCCCCTCCTCGTGCAGGTGGACGTGATGAAGGAAAGGCTGCTAGACGTCAACCCGGCCGTCAAGATCGAAGGCACAATATTGACTGCACGCAAGGGGAGTCGAAGTGACTTGCAAGCAGCTCTGGCCAAGTTCTTAGAATGCGAGGAGTGCTTGACTCTGATCGGTCAGCTCATGCTGGTGAACAAGCTCTCTGCTCCCGTCTGACGTTCGAGCTTCAGAGAGCGGCGGGTTCGACTACGTCGTGGACTGTATCGACAGGTGACCTCACCTCAAGCTTTCTCTGCCTCATGTCTACGTCCTGCAGCCTCCAGCCAAAGTTGCACCTGATGCATGTGAGGCAAGCGATGGAGCTCGACGGGTTTGACGGAGCTGACAGGCGGCCCTCAAGAGCTGTGTGCCGATCGTGAGCTCCATGGGAGCTGGCGGCAAGGTGGACCCATCCAAGGTCTGAGCTGAAAGGTTGCACGGCGGGCTTGTCAAAGTGTAGCTACAGGTGGACCTAGCGGACATCTCGAAGACTGACATGGACCCGTTCGCTAAGTTCATACGTGAGTGGAGCAAGGAGGATAGGTCGGGAGAGCCTGATGGCAATGGAACCTTGTGGCAGGAAAGAGACTGCGCAGGCAGTTTGGGATTTTGAGGTGGCGGAAGTTTTGACCCATATCGTGTGTGCTCACTGGTTGCTGTAGCGGAGTTGCCTGCGTGTTCTCGACGGAGAAACCAGACCCGAATTCAATCAAAGTCACTGACGGTGAGGGTGAGTATGATGTTAAAGGTACTTGACCAGTCGACAGGCTCGCGGTACAAGAAATCTTACTACGGCACTATCTCTTACTTGCCCGCCGTCTTCGGCATCCATGCCGCGTCTCTCGTCATAAGGTAGCGCATGCTCTCACTCTCTGCCCCGGTCCGTGAAGATGCTGGCAGAGAGCTGGGGTACAAGAAGAAGATCGTCTACACCAAGACAAAGCGACATCTGCTCAAACAGGTTCCTCCTTTCTCCCTCCCTCTCCTCGTCCTCCTCGTCCTCCTTCTCTTCCTCGCCTCTTCCTCCTCCTCTTCCTCCTCTTCTTCTTCCTCTTCTTCTCAAACCGATTGTTCATCTCGTCAGGGAAGATCCGCAGCCTACAACTCCGACTTCCTCACACGTCAGCGAGGAGAGCAGGAGGGAGAGCAGGACGATGACGAGGATGAGCCTTAGCAGAATCTTGCTCGAACACTGAACCCTCCTCGGCCCTCTCATTCCTCGTTGGGCTAGCCAGGAGGAGATTCATTGTGCTACCTTACCATCACTAATCAGATTTTCCCTATCCCTTCTTTTATGAATTTCCGGTCATTAGCAACCCAGACTTGGAAACTTCCATTTGGCCGGCAAAATGATGAATTTTCTTTCAGAATCTCCTAAGAAGTTTTAAGACGAAAGAACAAGATTTCAAGATTGGTCAATCATGAAGTTCAGGGTGTGATACCACCTGTTCGTCTCATTTCACTTTGTTTGATTTCAGTCCACTAGTTTTGTATTATTCAGACATTAACGCGCCATCAAACCTGCTCCTACTTTCCCGTCCTCCTCCCTCCCTCCCCCTCTCGCGCCCTCCTCTTTCCTCCTTCAACCTCCGTCTCCGAGCTCTATTCCTCCTCTCCTTCCTCTCCCTCTCTTTCCCTCTGTCTTGCGATCTTCGGCGACTCATCAAAACATGGCACTTTGTGATCCGTCCATGGAGTTTCGCACAGGGCAGCATTGCGGGTGATATGGCGCACCCGTTACGATATCTCGTCCTGCATCCCAGTCATGTCTTTCTCAAAGCAAACAGAAAGTCAACCTGCGCAAGGCAAGTACGTGTGCTTGCCAACCTCTGTCGGGCTATCGGCGATCAGAATTTTCCTGAGGATCTCGTGAGAGAGGGCGGGGAGAGGAGGAAAAGGAGGAGGAAGAAGGAGGAAGAGGAGGAGGAGGGAGGAGGAGGGCAGTGGACTGCCATACTTGCAATAGATGCACTTGGTGGAGAAGAGCGAGCGGAAGTGAGAGAGCCAGATGACAAAGTCAGAGAGGACTTGCTCCTGCGAGCTTGAACGGTTCCTGGACATCAACACGTGAGGAAGCGAGGACCGATGAAACTGTCAGAAGCACCTTGAACGCAAGGTGTGCAAGACAGCATAGGCTTCCTGCAGCAGAATGTGAGTACGACGAGACATCTTCGAGCTGACGCCACCTGGTTGATAGCCCGAAAGATTGCATGGGAGGACAAGTCCCAGGGGCCCAAACTCTCTGTGATCCCGCTGATACTTATCGCGTCCATTCGAAGGAACCCTGTACCTGTATTGACCGTCACTCTCCCACGGCGTGCGGTCTCCTGTTGACGTACCGCTGCTGAACTGACCCTTGTCGCTGCCAAGAACTCCGTCGCCGCCATCCTGAGACCTTTCAGCACACGGGAGCGAAGGAGAACACAAGGCTGCACGTGCGAGTCATGCTGGTCGATGTGCATCATGTCTTCCACGTTGTCAGACATGAGCGCGTTCCCGTCTCTTGACGAGTCGGGTCGAGGAGTTCCTGCACGACATGTCTTGAGTCGCAAGAGTTGTCACATCTGCATCTCACCCGATCCAGCAGCACCCGTGTTGGGTGTACCTACCGCCGCCATCTTGCTCTTGGCCTCGAAGTCTTCTGCATGGAATCGACTGGATCCACAGGGTCAGATACCAGAATCTCCGCATCAACGAAGAGATGCTCACCGAATCGACAAACGAGCAGTCAAAACACCCTGAAAGATCTCCAGGTGAGAATCTGCAGGAGCACGGGAACCTCTCTCCGATCACCTGCACCCCGATGACAAGAACGAACCTCTTGGGGTTCGTTGTGGAGGAGGAAAGGTCCGCCGGGGACGCCCTGTTCGTTGAGAGGATCAAGATGCAGCTAGACGCCGCTGACTTGTCTCACCGTTCCAACAAGACAGAGATGTTGGGGATTCGTCTGAGGGCCGAAACATAATGGACCAAGGAATTCATCTGCAGAGCCACTTCATGAAATTTCCTCAGTGACTTTCGAACGTCACCGTGATAGTCATCAGTGGCTGCCCTTGCCTGACTATCTCCCCCTCCTTCACCAGGTGGACGGATATGACACCTTCAGCTGCCGCTACGACGTTGACCACCTGGCTGTCCTTTGCTTGCTGCATGTCCTATCCTTACAAGAGACATCACAGCTGCAAACGCTCACCATAATCTGCGCTGCCAAGATCCCCTTCTTCATGTTCATTCCCGCCCGTTGCAACTTCACAACGCGACCAGCCACCTGATGGAAGAGTGAGCGCAGACCGTCCCTGGAGCCGCACGAGGAGGAGTCAGGACTGACTCACCGCCGCTGCCATCTCGCTCCTCGAATCCGGCAGCAGCTCAGCATCGGGGTCGTCGGTCAGTCGGGGCCTCTTGGATTTCAAGCAAGTCGTTGGGAATTTCTGTGCTCTGAACTTTGCGAAAGAATTTGCTGCGACTCCCAGTGACTTGGGCAATCGATTCCATGCCTCTATCCTCTGTTGCGCCGTCTGCATCAGCTCAGCGACTCGCGAATCCATTCCCTTGAAAACAAACGCATCAGGTAACAACCTTCCCTGTCTTTCAGTCCCTTACATCAAGCCCAGTTCCAAACTGCTCGTAGCTCTGAGCAGCCACATCAACGTTTTGAGATGAAGTTGGTCGATCAATACGCTCAAATATCTTCAAACTCCATGTCAAAAAAAGTACATCACATTTTTGAAAATGGGTCACCTCACTGACACTGGAAGGCAGAATAGTCTGCGCATTCGAGCTAAGATTGGCGATCCTCTCCAAACTCGATTGCACGCGTGAAACTATCTTAGCCTGGTTCAGCTGACAAGGACAAAACTTCAGCGCGTGTTCTGCGGTGTTGAAAATTCCGCCATACCTGAGCCTCTGCACCGATGGAGAAGCCACTGATGAACTGAACCATCGACGCCCTGACGCAAACTAGTCAGAGAACAAACAAGATCTCCAAGAGGGCCAGCAAGACGAAGGAGGCTTCAGAGACTGAGAGGACTCGCTCAGATCCCCTCCTGGTTCACTGAGGTCGCTTGGAGGGCACAAAGGCAGGACGATGGAGGCAGGGAGCATGAAGAGCCCGGGGGAGAGGGAGAGGAAGAAGAGCCCTAGCAAGGACATGGCGAACCTGATCGACGAGATCTCCGCCATCATCTCCTCCAGCGTCTCCTCCGCCATCCCCTCCATCCTCGTCCTCTCGGCCACTGCGCTCCCGGGGACACGAGCGGGGATGTGGGTTGGGGTTTGCCCTGGGGATGTGGGGGGATGTGGGAATAAAGTTGCGACCATGGTCATTGTGGAGGAAGGGAAGGACGAGGAGGGCGAGGGGATGTAGATTATGGTGATATGAACGTAGAAGTGTATGTAGATGATGATGTCGATGTAGATGATGATGATGTAGATGATGATAAGAACGGATGGGCAGCACGAGAGAGGATGAAGAGTATTATCAGAGGCGGTCTACGAAAACTGCCATGCATCCTGCCCTCGCCTTGCGGCATATGGAAGAACCCATCGCGCATGCTCGTCGCGTTCCTCCTCTTCAGTGGGATCTCTCTCTCTTCTGGAGAGGCAGTCAGCGCGTTCGCGCCAGGCGCCATGGACTTGTACGTGGAAACAACTGATGGAAAGTATCTTGGGATGAAAGAGATGGCGGAGGGTCAAGACTCGGTCACCCTGGTGGAGCACTGTTGTGATCTTATGTCCACCTTTCGCGTGAAAGAGTTCCCTGAGGGAAGGCATGCCCTGCAGAACGTTTATTCCGACAGGGTGCTGAGCATGACTGAAGGCAATTTCGTTTTCGTGCATGTTGAAAGCAACCGAAGCCAGTCGAATTCAACAGCAGAAATCATGTGGATCAACGACGAGCTGCTAGGATCGCACACTTGTAGCTTCAGGAGCGACGCTGGTTTGCTGTTGGGCTTCGACGAACAGGGAAAGCCGCGCGCACACGAGGTTGCAAGTGCTGGGCTGAGAGCGATGTTTCTTCTGAGAGACGAAGCTCACTATCGCAAACTTGATGAGCTGAGAGTGTCTGGTTTCACGGTCCTTGAGGTCGCTCATTGACATGCATGTGGCCCTTGCTTACCTTTCATCGGCTCTCAGGTGCTCGAGCCTTCAGAGGCTGAAGATGCTCGTGACGCGCTTCAGGGCATCCTCGAACGAAGCACAGGTGGGAGCGACGGTTATCAGATCAGGATACCCGACGTCGCTGTCCATCATCCCCTCTTCGGCGAACTCCTCGTGCACCCTGTGATCCTGGTCATGCTCAATGCCTCCCTTGTTGACTCTGACGATGAAAGTAGTTCCTTGTCCGAAGTTACCTCGGTCGTTACGCTCGATGTGCAACCTGGTCCAGCAACACACTGCTGCCGAAGATGGATCACCCGCGACTTGGCTGGCATGTAGGTAGGAGGATCAAAGGTTGTCATTTCACTCCGCTTCTAGGTAGATTACCCATACCATGACATCGAGATCGGAATGTGGCCGGACCTTCCTCTGGGACTCCAGGTTTCAGAGAGGTTGTGCGAGACTGCATTGAACTGCTCCTGGCTCAGGTCCTGTGGCTCTTGGACAATTTCACATCTGAGAATGGCGGCACCATGTTTTACCCAGGTGCTCGAGTGGTTGAAAGCAGACAGCGGACCGAGGGTTGATCGTCCCTTTTGCCAGGGTCCCACGAATTCTTCTCTCCCCCCAACATCGAGCAGTTTAGCACGCCTGAAGTAGCTCAGGCACGTGACGGAGCCAACACACTGACTGCATATCACCTTACTTGTCGCACGTTCAGATCCTAACGGCACCTGCTGGAAGCGTGCTGGTGGCTCACTCTGCCTGGTGGCACAGGCAAACGCAGAACAAATCTCCCAACCCCAGGCATGCCCTGCTGGGATGTTTCACGAGGTGCGATGATTGTAAGAACTGTCAGTCGACCAAGTGGAAGATCTCGGAGGCTCGGTCGGAGACCCGTCCCACTAAACGCAAGTATTGCAGGGGATTCGTTGTTCCCAAAGCAGACATGGAAACTCAATTTGACAAGATTTCTCAGGTAAAGCAAGTGACAATCTGTTCACAGGCGGGGCTCATTGCTTCTGCTTTTGCCCAGATGTCTTCATACTGGGCAAATCTCGATCCTCGACAACAGGCTGATCTGCAGCAACTGATGTTGGGCAGTCATTCGAGGGCTCTACGCGACGTGCAAGCCTAGTCCTGTGTATCGTACAGCTGATCTTGAGGCGGGTCGATATTCATTGTAATTAATGGTAGCAAAGTCTGTAGCAAAGTACGATTCATGGAATCGGGGGAGAGGGGGGGGGGGGGGGGGGGGGCTATCTTGACATCCTGCATGCAGGGTGAGAGACTTGGAGCAGCAGGACATGAACACACGCACAGCGATCGCTGGTTTCGCAAGCCCCTTGATCGCGTTCTCCATCACGATCCATTCTTGCTTCTCTCCGGATTTATCGTCTACAATCGTGCGCGTTCTGATCGCCACGTCACTGCACATGCCAACGGAGGAATGCGTCTTGCCCGTGAAATTTCGGAACGAAGCGAGAGAGGAAGGGATGATTGACAGCATCCTGAGGGCAAGCATTACACATGCCACGGCAAAATCAGCGTGTTGGCGCTTGCTAGCAAAGAGAGGAGAGGAGAACCTTGAGGAAATCGATTTCTTTCCTGCCACGAGCACCGGACTGCACAATCTTCAAGACAACCTTCGAGCAGCATGGAGCATGTTACTAACAGTT
>NW_005434634.1:300688-331339 GCF_000315625.1 Guillardia theta CCMP2712
CGCATGGTGGATCGACGGAGTCAGCTGGTTCTGTCCCCCACCAGCCTCCCGAACGAGACCTGCGGTGGCGGGGGGTGTGATAGCAAGGGGGTACTTCTCGCTTGAAATTGGTGGGGTTATCAATAGAGAAAAAGAAGCACAAGAAGGGGTAGGTGTCCCGATCCTGACTTCAAATTTTGAAGGGGTGGGTACGCCGTTTTCCGGAAATACCACCATGTTCGAGATCCTGGCAGAAGCCGCGTGGCAGAAGATCCTGAGCAAGTGAGGACAACTGTGTTGTGAAAACAACAAACACCAAACAAACAACTACAACAACAACTTGATCCTGCTCCTGCTCCTTCCCATGCTCCTATCCCACCATGGTTATTCTTCCTGTTCACCTGCTTGCTTTGTATCGTTGTAGTGCACGAACCAATCTCTTTCACCATATACCAACGTCTACTTCCTCTTCCATGTGCTTGCTCATCTACTTCAATCGATGTCTCTTCCTGCATCATTGTCATTTTGTTTTTTGGATATGTTGGCTTCTTTTTCTTTCCAATCCGATCACCTGAGCATCCCCGTTGTTTGTCTGCTCACGTCTTGATGGCTCCTTCCCATCCTGGAAGCAAATGAGCTCAATCCATGACTCTTTCTTGCAGTGTTAAGGGGCCATTGGGTAAGTTCTACAACGACTCCGGGGCATCTGATCCCATGGCCGGAGGACATCCTTGAACGTGACAAGCAAATCTGATGATATTTTCTCAATAAACTTTCTTTCCATCTCACAAAGCGATGTTCAAAGAAGCAGACAGCTTGTTGGAGATTTATTTTACGAAAAAATTCTTCTGCAATGGCGAACGTTGGATCTCACGAGGGTCTATTCTTGTGAGGAGCTGCGTTAACAGATATCATTTGCTTCCACCACCTTTCCTCTTTCAAAAGAACGTGCAGCCTTCCCATACCTCAGCGCTGGCAGCGACAGTCTTGGTATCTGCAAGGAACCTGTTGAATTCATGATTAGTTGCAAAGCCACCCTGATGGCTTTTCTCCTAGAATGCAGACCTGTCGTAGTCCTTGTAGAGAACTCGTTCGTATCCTTCACTCGGCAGATGCTTCCTGAGCACAAATGTGCTATGGAACTGCTGGGCAAATTCGACCATCTTCGAGATGTATGCGTCATTGCGAGGCAGCTTGAGGATGGCGATTCCTGCACCAGTTACTCTTGTCATCTCAGGCGGTTCGATCAGAACAGTAAACCTTTCAAGGCCGTACATGACATGAAATTCACTGCCCGGCATTGAGGACCCAGGCACAACATCTCTAGCTGCAGCTGAGTGAAGCTTCAGCTCGGGTGATACAGTTAGACAAAGATCACCTGCGGAATGTGCCATGGGGCGATCTCAAGATACGGCTCAACGTCGGAGATGGAGAAAGCCCCTGGTTTCCTAGTGTATAACGATCAATGACAAAGAAGAACAATGCGCATAATGTACGTGCTCTTCGCAGTTGACCCTCCTGTTCGGAACGGAGCGTGATTTTTCACCTGCTCGGCAGTTACATCATCTTCGTTATCACGCGACCTCCTTGACCTCGATTGCCTCGATGGTGCCATCGGGAAAAGTTACAATTGCATCGGGAGACGCTCCCATCAAAGGAATCGTCTGACCCCAGGAGACTTGACGGGATTTCAGGCATGCCACGTTATCCAAAGGCTGAGTTTCCAGCGGACACAATCCTATCTCGTGTACCACACCTCCAAGGCTCCCAAAGAAGTTCACAGCTGCCAGAATCGAAGTAGCTTCCTTCACGTTGCCAACAGATTCGTCAGAGCGTTTCTATCGTAACAAAGACATTTACTTGTGTGCTCCCCCATATCATTCTTGCCTGACCGACTGTCTGAACGTGGAATGTTGATCGCTGCACATTTCTAGGAAGCGGAGCATAATCATAGGGAAAAGTGGCTGTCGATGACGATGTCCAAACGTCATCGGCGCTACATGCCGCACAGACTATAGTAAGCCGGTAATATCAGAATCAAATTTGAAAAACCTGCTTGGCGAAAATGATCTGGCCGTTTCCGTCTGTAGCTTGGACCTTTGCTTTCCCCGGTGACGGCGTGCAGCTCCTTTGGATTGGAAGGACTTGGCTGGCTGCTCTTCCATTCTTTCCTGCTGCATCACATATGTCGACTTGACAAGATCCTGAAGGGTGCATGGCGTTGCGATTAAGTGTTGCCAGGCATCGAGGACCTTTTCAAAGTGAGCAGAACAACTGAAACGGTTGTCAGAACATTGGTACTCTACCTTATGATGACCAGACAAAGATCGTGGAATGTTCAACAACTTAGACGCCCACGGCTCGTAAAAGCCCAGAATGGACGCCATCCGACTTGCTCAGCGTCAGCTAAGGACTACTCGCACTTCTAAAACCTGGTCGTCAGTCGTCCGTTGTGGAGTAGAGCCCATTGTAATGAATCTTGTCGGAACCTATGAAAGTCTTGCGGACCATTCACAGCAACTTCTGAGGGATCTGGTAGCTCTTGAAACAGAGGATGAGCCCTCAAATCCTCCATGTCAACCTAAAGCATCTGTCACAGCTATTGCCTTGGCAATCTCAGAACACAACCGCTCTCCAAAGCAAATTAGGATAATTCCCGGACAATGGCCCGGTCCAAAGTCGATCATCTTGGCTTGCTTGAGATTTCCTGCTAGAACCCTTCTTTTCACGTCTTGAAGTTGAGCTCAACACCGTAGTTGTTGTGTTTGCGGAATTCGCCTCAGGATGGTCAGGCAATGCAGCGATCTGAATAGAATCGTCCGTCGACGCAAGGATATCCTCGTCAGAGAGGTGTTGGAACTTGAAGTTCTTCATGGGATTTATTGGAGCCGCTTCCTCAGATTCGCAGATTTCAGCCTGTACATCCGATCCCTTAGAGGTTGCTGGTAGTTGACAACCGTTGGCATGCTTCTGAAGTAGCTTCAAGCCCTTGAAATAATTGATTTGTACGTGCGGATTTTGTTTCATCGCTGTTCGTACAATCTGCTGATTATTTTTGTCGGGATTCAAACGTCGGGTAGCTTGTAAGATGGCAAGCAGGTCGTCTGGAAAAAAACTTCCATTCAGCCTCACGTTTTCTCTTGTACAACTCACCTGAATTCGTGGGGTCTCTGAGGGAAGCCTGCATTGCTGACTCCATTTTCTAACAAGATAATTCTTATGCGTGTGCTGCTGCAAAAATCTCTCTTTCACCTTGTGGAGGCTGAGACTTCTGACTTGGCCCGGCTGAAAGACACACAGGAAAGCCTCGCTTGAATCCACAACGATCAAAAGCACAAGAACTTGGTAACAGAAGTCAGTTTCTTCATATCAATTTATCACATGTTATTCTTGTGATGATCAGAAGGAAAATGTTTGCTGACTACGGCACTTTTCTCAAAGAATCGTACAAGATTCACTTCCGACCCTTCCATTCCTGTCCTAAATGTGTCCCGCGCATGCCCCGCCCCGCGATGCAAGTCACAGCCATCCCGCTTCTTTCTTTTCTTCTCATCGAATCCTCGGCATTCTTCTCTGCTGTCTCTCCCCCGCCATCGCTCTTACCCGCAAGTTTCATCTTCACGAAGCCATGACCATCGCTCTTTACAAGACTGCACAAAAAAAGAAGAGGGACAGCAAAGTTCTCCTAGGCTGGGAGATACGCCAAATGTCTCCTGTGTGCAAATCTGAAATATTGCTTTAAATTTCAAATTATAACGAAAATTCAAGGGCAACCCCACAAATGATTGAAACGACTCGTACGGGTCCTCTCCATGAAATATTACTAGGGGGTTGCCTTGCCTCACTGAAATCATGCAAAGGGGTGGGGTGATCAAGTAGGCTAGTTCAGAGGGGTAGTGGTCTGGTTGTTGGCCATGGCAGGTGGTGGGTTCAAGAAGGGAGTAATGGGGTAGTGGCGTGTCAGGTACTTCAGGATAAGGGTAGGCGGTCATATTATAGGGGATCAGGGCCAACAGGATAGGGTGGTGGTGGTGGTGGTGTAGATTGAAATTCTTCGGGGTGTAGAGAGTCAGCAATAAAGCATGGGTAAATTGAGTATGGTGGGTGGGTAGGAAACGATGTGGGTGGGTAGCTCCGTTTTATGGTGGGGTGAAGGAATGTTACAGTTGGGTAGGGTCAAACAGTGGGGTGGGGGTCATGTTTGGAAATGTATGAAAGTATGGTGGGGTACAGGTAAATAGTTGGAGGAAGAGGTTTGAAGCAGGGGAACGTTTCAGGGGTGGGGTGGTATGTGGAGCCCTAGGGGTGGAGTACCCTAGTGTGAATCATGGATGCTCGACATATGGAAAAGGTGGGTAGCAATCGCACCGTACCGGGGGTACCACAAGATTGTAACAGAAGGGGGTAGGGGTGGTTGGCTTTGTTCTTCAGGGAGGGTGGGTAGGGTAGGGACGCAAGCAGAGCACAGCATGCTGACCCGCTTCCGACCGGCAGCCGCCCGCATGGTGAGAAAAACTGAAGAGAACAGGCAGAGCATTGGAGAACCTGTTGTCCTTACAACTAGGACATGCTTGCTCCACGTTCTCAGTCTATCTGCAACTCATCTCGAACTTTCCCCCCTTGCAACTCAAACCTTGTGGCCCCTCCAGATTTCGTGCATGCCCTGTACTTGCTGCCGGTGCAAGATCACGAAATTGAATTTTTCGCATGAAGTTTGTATCGTGACATATAGGTTTCTGTTTACACCATGTCCATTGGTTCTCGAACGACCGCCAAAGTTGAAGGAACATGATGTGACGTATGCTTTCAGGTGTGCGGCAAGCATGCGAAAAAATTCATCAGGGCATTTTCGTCAGAAGCTGTTAGTTGCTACGATGATATATTTCTTTGCTGATGAAAGCTTGCAGAGCCTCAAGGATGTTTTCTCGGACAAAATTCCAAAGTGGCAGAAGGAGATCGCCGACATCAAATCCATGTACGGTGACAAGGTGCTGGGCACGTGCACGGTGGAGCAAGCGTACGGTGGGATGAGGAGCGTCAAGTCTCTTGTTTACGAGACATCTTTGCTGGATCCTGTTGAGGTTGGACTATCGCTCTCTGAGGAGACGAGGAGACTGATTGTGAGCCAGGGAATCCGATTTCGAGGGTATTCCATTCCCGAATGCCAGAAAGTTCTGCCTAAGGCTCCTGTGAGGATCGTGATTTGATTCATGGACTGTTCTAATCGTATTGTGATGAAGGGTGGTGAAGAACCTCTTCCTGAAGCGCTTCTATGGCTTCTGATGACGGGTGATGTTCCCACGGACTCCCAAGTGAAGGTACCGGTGGATCTCGGAAGGTTGAGTTGCATGCCGATTTCTTGAGGCAGAACCTCATCGATGACATGAATAAGAGGGCCGTCCTTCCTGAATGGATCGAGAAGACGTATGTCACGAAGAGCAACGATGTTTTTCTGAGCACCTGGGCAGGATTTTGAACTTTCCAAAGGACCTCCACCCCATGACCCAGTTTTCTATGGGAATCTTAGCCTGCCAGAAGGAGTCGCAGTTTGCAGCAGCGTACTGAGATGCGCTCTTGATGTCTCACACATGAACATGAACTTTTCAGATACCAGCGTGGTATCAAGAAATCGGAATACTGGACTTATTGCTTTGAGGACATGCTCACCTGCATTGCACGTCTGCCCCGAATTGCAGCCTTGATTTACAGAAATGTGTTCAAAGATGGAAAGATTACTCCCATGGTACTCTTTCCACACACGTTTGGAGGAATGGTGATTTGAATTTCTTGACAGGAAAACAAGTCCGACATGTCAGCAAACTTCTGCAAGATGCTCGGTAAATGGATCTTGATCGAAGGGGAAGGTGCAAGATCTGATTTCTTTGTCTTAGGATTTTCTGATGCAAACTTCATCGAGCTGATGCGTCTGTACCTGACTATCCACTCTGATCATGAGGGAGGCAATGTTTCTGCACACACCTGCCATTTGGTGGGCTCTGCCTTGTCCGACCCGTACCTTGCTCTTTCTGCGTCCATGAATGGACTGGCTGGTCCCTTGCACGGTATGAGAGATTTTGGATCTCTTGCTTGTCCTGTTGTCAAGTGATTGTTCTTCTGTAGGTCTTGCCAACCAGGAAGTCTTGCGTTTCATCAAACAATTCAAGGCAGACATGGGTTCAAAACAGATTACACCGGATTCAGTGAAAGAACAATGTTGGAAGGTGGATTGTGAGCCGCAGCTACATATTGAAGCATAATCCATCTGTAGGTGTTGAACAGTGGGCGTGTGATTCCAGGATACGGTCACGCTGTCTTGAGAAAAACGGATCCTCGCTTCACCTGCCAAGTAAGCATGAGGACATCATGGCGGCCAAGGTTGGCTCAGTTCGAATCTTTTGTCTAAGACATCTCTCAGGCGGAGTTTGCCAAGAAGCACATCAAGAATGACGAGTTGGTTGACCTTGTCAGCCTCATGTATGAGGTGATCCTTCCCCATGCCAAAGATGGACTCTGATCGTCCTTCAGGTGGCTCCCCAAGTCTTGACAGAGCATGGAAAGACCAAGAATCCATGGCCCAACGTTGATGCCCACAGTGGGGTGCTGTTGGTACACTATGGCTTGGTAAGGAATGCATGCTCTGCAAGACGAACATTGAGCTTTCGTATTAGACGGAAGAAAATTTCTACACGGTGATGTTCGGAGTGGGGCGAGCCCTTGGAGTTCTTCCCATGTTGACCATCAGGTATGTTCTGAATGCAAACCAAGATTGTTTTGTGATCGGGTGCAGTCGTGCTTTGGGATTCTCGTTGGAGCGACCAAAGTCTCTGACTACTGAGGCTATCAAGAAGTCAATGGAAATCATGTATCCTCACGGACACACTTAAACCGCGCTGCGTATGGTTGTATTGCCAAAGGGTTAATGATGATCGGCTCGTCAAAGCTCTAGAGCTCATAAATTATTGTGATTGTTTTCTCGCTTTGCGCGTTGTCTATTCCAATCTTGGCAACGAGAGCGGAACTCAATTTAGTGTCGATGCACATTAATGAAGATTGCTGAAAGTTTCTTTTGTACAATCAACTAGAAACATTCCTCGTCTAGAACTTGATTTCTTCTAGATCGTCGTCATCAAGAATGCTGGTCTTTCCTAGGTCGTCAACTCGAAACTTTGAAGCTTCTGCGGTCGTGCGCGGCTGAGCTTCCACCCGTGCATTCACCCCCTTGTTCGTCATGTGTATCCTCGGCATGACACTCTTGAGAGCGCTGCTCACTTTGCTACCAGCATTCTTAACGCCGTGAAGGCCCGAGTGATACCTTGTGGAGTCTTCGATGTAGACCTCACCCTCCTCGTCCTCCATCATCCCGACCTCATCTCCTCTAGACGTGTGGCTGGTGTTGAGATGCTTCAACTTGTCTCCGAGTTTCGCAATCGTCTGACGTCGCCTGCTGCCTTCCTGTCCAAGGATCGCTGTTGCAACACTTGTCGACAAGTGTTGCTCGCTGTTTTGCCTCATGGAATCGTTTTTCTCTTCTGTACAAGAGGAGGGAGTAAGGGTGGTAGGAAGGGGGCAGGGAGGGAGAATCATGAGAATTTACGTGTATGGTGCGGGGTTGGTAAGAGGAGGGAGGGTAGGCAGATACGCATTGGCAACAGGAAGTGGGTGAATCGAATTCAAAGCACCATACCTTTCGTCAATCCAAGGAACTTTCTTCGCCTATGGTTCACCTTGAGCAATTGTTTTGAGGTCTCAAGTATCATACCTGCTTCCATCCTTTCCTAGAAAAGCCAGAGAAAGCTTGGAATGGTCTTGAATAACATGTTCCCCCTTTTGACAAACGCGATTTCAGCTTGTTCAAAACAAAAGAAGAATTTGAAATGGGATCAAGCAAACCAAGAGATGACAGAGATAGAAAGGATATCCTGACAGATATATCTTGATACCATGAAAGATTGTACCTTGCATGCACAGTTGCCGAGCAACGGAAGCGGACAAAACATTAAAACAACACAAAACAAAAGGGGGCACAACAGCGAAGAGCGTGGCATGACATCAGAATACAGGTTAACACGTTGATACGAGAGATATCGAGTGTCTTCACATCAGCATCATCAGCATGCTTCATTCTGCTGCTCCTCTTCTCTTCCCTCCACCACTCAACACCCCATCGGGCTTACCTCTCCATGTTGCGCCATCGTACCAGGTGTAATAGCGGATGTTGGCAGACCAGGGGACAAACCACCCCCCACCCTGCCCCCACCCTGCCCCCACCCTGCCCCCACCCTGCCCCCACCCCTCGGTGTACCAAATAGACACCTCGTGAACTATTTTTCCCCACCCCCTGCACCCCCTCACCCTAGACTTTTCCAGATATTTTCCGTTTTACCTGTACCCTTGTAGTCCAGATTTACTGAAATGTACCCCTTATTGGTATACCCACCCCCCAAGAAGACTCACAGTGTCAAACCAATGACCCAGGCTTCGTCAACAACCTTACCCCTTCCCAAAAATGGTTTGACCACCAATGGCGTACGACGGACAAGAGAGGCGGAGGAGGGCGAGGGGCGAGGAGACACCTGGACGACATGTGGAGGTAAGGCAACGAAGCTTGATGGCCTTGTTGAGATAGAGACTCTCGCTCGCTCACGGTTGGTTCACTCATCCTTACAAGCCAAGGGCCATTGGTTTATGCCGAATGAGATTCTGCAAGACGTTCTTTACTCTCAAGCATCATCAGATTTCACTTTCAAGGAAGACCATGAGATATCTCCTAGCCCGGGGATCTGTTGCAACGAAACCAAGTCATACAAAATGTTAGAAATACGGCAGGAAATGCACAACATTCGACCGCATACCAGCGCGAACATACATGCAGAGTTCTGCTCCGCGATGGCCGATGCTGCTAGGGAGAAGGTGTATCAGGACGCGATGAACGAGCTGCATGAGGTGATCATCCAACACAAGAACGACAACTTAGAGCGCAGTATGACCCCATTTGAAGTTGAAAGCACCCACCGAATAACTTTGACCCCCGAGTCATCACCGGAGATTCCTCCGTCCAACGAGACCGAGGATGAGATTCAGGAGGTGGACGATAAGTACAGGATCTTTCGTACAGAGTCTCCTTTGAGACACATCGGCTTCAAAGAGCTCACTCCCGTGACCTACGTCCCGCCGCCGCTGCTGCAGGTCCTTTCTCCCCAGGCATCGTTCCGCGCAGGACCGCAGCAGCTTCTCAGTACGATAGAAATTCAGCCAATAAATCTCCTTGAGGAGAAGAAAGCAGCTGAGGAGGAACAAGTTGCTCCGACGGAGCTTGTCCAAACCTTCAGTCGAGTGATGAAGGTCAGGAGCGATAATTTGATAAATGTGAGCTTAACTCTCTGTGCATTTTCTTATAGTTTCTGACATCATGACCTTGTTCAAACAACAGGACACTGGCAGCTTGTTTGAGGCTATTCAGAATGAAGATACACGCCGAGTATTCTGACAAAATCTATCTTGTGGGTAATTGATTGGCGTCTATTAGGTGAAAGACCTAATAACACATGGAGTTGATTTGCATTCAACCTATGGACTGGTAATTCCTATCCTAATCATATGACCAGTGTCCTATTTGATGGTTTCCTGGTATTCTTGTACATCTCTGTGTCATATTCGCGCACACAGATCGTTGACTTGCGATCCGCTAGTACAACTGCACTGCATTGCACAAAGCTTCAGGGATTGGATGTCTAGAGATTACAAAACTTCTGCTCGAACGTGGGGCCAACATCAATGCACGGGATTGCTCAGACCAAACTCCTCTTGATTGGTTAGATACACTTGCACTGTCACATATCGACATTGATCCTCGATCAGGGCTTGTATGGGGCTGGGATGTGAATTTGATGGAAAGGATAGCCGCTACAAGCCATTGTATCCTCTCTTTCTCAATGTCTTGCTGATCTTGTGACATGTGGTGCTGTAGATCGAGAACAGAAGTTGGTCGAAGCTTTGTTGACGGACTAGGAGTGAGCCACAGTTCGCCTGAATTCAACTGTCCTTACGTACTTGTATAAGGTCCAAACAAGATTGAACAACTTTCGGAGAGCCAATATTAGTGCTGTGAGATTTGCAAGTCATGAACTCTCTGTCTCATTGTTTGAGAGCAGATTAGTGATACTGGGAGGGGTTACGTTGAAGCCGCCACTCTCAAAGGTTTCTATTACATAATCGCATGTGGGAAGGTGATTTATCTTGTCTGTTCAATCTTGTGCTAAAAATTACCGTCGTGCAGATTGATCAAATCGTCAATCAGTTCACGCCGGGGATGACACTTGATGAATACATGTAGTACTTTTCTCTCTCACTTTCTTTATGCCCCATGCAACACACTGCAATGACATCTTGCCGTGAAAACTAGAAAACTAAATTTCCCCGTCGTGCATCGTAAATCTGAAGCAGAAAGGTGATGCAGGGTAAAAGAAACAAATTCTGGCTGATTTGAATGAGCAGATGGGTTGCGAAACTGTTCACCATCGCCGAGCTTCGGCGAGGAGGAGGTCTCCGACAGCTTGAGCTTCACTTGCTCGAGAGGGCAGAGGCCCTTGTACAGAGACTCCTTGCGGGCTCATGGTAGACGAGAGCTTTCCCCCTTGCCTGTCTCCTGACTTTCACCACTTGATTCTCTCCTCCTCTCTTAGCCTTATACTGATTTGCACGAGTGACACAATCACAGGAGCAAGAAAATGAAGATCCCTGCGAGGCAACGGGGAAAGCAGCTCCAGTAATCTCTACTGTTGTGCACGGTCTAATCCGTAATGATTACTTCTCAGATATGCCATCGTAAGGATGAAGAACCTACTTTCTTCTGAACATGTCTGTCACGTGCACATGATCTCTCAGTGAGACAAACTTAACTATTCTCTGACCAAGCCTGATTGTCGCTTCTTTCCAGGTTTGAAGAAGAGATGAGAGACATCGAATTAGAGCCTATGGTTCGTCATTATGAGAGATGGTGCGATGTGGCTAGTGCTTCAGATCTCCGAAATTCAAGATGTTCGATAATGTAAATGTATAATAAAAATGTTGTAAACAGCTATTTTCTATCATGAGATCAAGGGCAAAATCCGTTTTGGCAATGAAAGTCGTAACTCAAGAAAAATCAAGATCAGAATTACGCAATGAAATACGAGTAGAAATGGTTTGATGAACGTGAATGCTTGGGTGATGCACAAGCCGATTGCACCTGATTCTGTCAACGACTCAAAGGCTCGCACCTCCGTTGTGGACGATGAAGATTCGGAAGTTGTAAATTCCCTTAAAACAGCAGAATTCTTCTCTGGAGTAGATTGTTGACTGATCTCTGAAAGATCTTCTTGAAGAATATTCTTCGACTCATTGAAAAGTTGCTTTCTTGCCTTCTTGAGGCGCTTGGCATCTAACGCTTGACCAAGGTTCCGTGCAATTCTTTGTCTTTCACTTTCTTGCATGGATTCAAGAACTGATTTTTCCTTCAAAAAGCCATGAGATTCAGTAAGTGATCAAGATGCTTTACCTTCTCGTGCGTGGAAATCAGCTCCATTCGATAGGCCTTCTGATCATCTGTCGGAATCACAATGCCTTTGTCAACTTTGTAATACACCCCATCCCTGAGGTCAAGTTGATCATTAAACTTGCATTCTTCGAGGGAATCGGACTGTTGTTTGCCATCCATCGATTTTTCATCATTGTCTGCCAAAGAGAGCGTTGTGAACTCGGAGAGTAGCAACATTGCATCGTCATCATATTCATCCATTGATGTCAGAAGCTTTCCATCTCCAACATTGCATGCTACTTCTTCATGTACCGCAACGAATTCTTCGGATTTCTGCATGACAAAGTTGTCGAGCTTGCGGGGCAGCTTCCATGTGACCACCGACGGCAGCATTGGACCACAAACTTTTTGGCGGGCTCGGTCAATCTGTCCAATAAAACCACCCCACCCCTCCAAGTATCAATGAATACCCCTACCCCTCTAGTATCGACAAGCGAGGAAATGCAGCGAGCTCGCGGCGCGAGCAGGGATGCCAGGAAGAAGATCAGGTGGTGGGTGAAGGGGAGCAGGGGGAGGAGAGGGGCGGGGGGATGTAAGGAAACAAAAAATACATTGATTGCATGTTATTTGTTGTATATTTTCCATCCTCAACGCTTCTTCCTGCGCTGCCTCCGAGAATCTGGGCAGTGTTAAACTCAAAGAGCATCGATATCCCATGATTCATGTACCTGCACTGTCAAGGTTCAGCTCATGACCCTTCTCCTTCAGATGGCAGAATCTGCTCGATTTTCAGCTTCTTGCGAATGAGCAATAGCGCACGACAGTTTGTTCCTTGATTTGAAAGAGAGCTTGCAGACATTGCATGAGTATGCCGCACCCTTGTCCTCCTTCTAAAGCAAGTGTCATCACAACAGGAAGTAATCATCTGCATTTACCGCAGATGAGTCCTCAGCTGTTTGGATGGCGGGTTTTCTCTTCGCAGGTTTTCCTATCGAGCAATATTCAGGTCTTAGTGAACCAAGTGATCTCCCCACAGACGTTTGTTCGCCGCTTCAGCCCTCATAGGCAGCACCGACTGAGCATCTTCAGAGTGGCTCGGGTCAATCGCTGCGTTGTCGGACAACTGCGAATCTGTTGGCAGTGTCTCGTTTGCTTCTCTCCCCGGTGAGCTTCCACGTTCTCGGATCTGCGATGTTGAGTGCTTTGCCGTCTGCAGTTCCTGCAAGCACGAACTCCCTTGGACAGATTCTTGTGCGTCAAGAATCAAAGTTGAGATCTGATCGGCCACTTGTTCCAGGCCTGGAGATATCGGTCTTTCAACACCATCTTGACTGATTCCCGATTCCTTTGTGCGATTCAAGGTTTCAACTTGACCTTTGGTTTTCTCTCCCTGAACCACTTTTTCCTGCTGCTTCTTCTTCGATTTTTTCATGGCTTTTCTTTCTTTTTCCTGAAACTCACATCAAATAGTGAAACACTTCATCTGGAATTGTATCCTCATGTGACGATACCTCCATTAGAAAGTTGTTCAACATACTGTCCAGAATAGCCTGATAATCCGCGTCGAAGTAATCTACACGTGCGGTTTCATTCGTCCTTTCTGGCTTCTCCTCAGGTTTCACTTTCTGTTTCTGGACTGAAGATGATTAAATCAAGTATCAGGATTCAGGGCAGGTGGGAACGGAAGAGTACCCTTTTGAGGTTTCGCCTTGGCTTTTGAGAGCTCATGGATGAAAACTCGCGGATCTTGCTGGATTGCCAATTCTCTCAGCCAAGTCCTGAAGCACTATTTGATGTACCTGATAAACGATTCCAACGACATGCCTCACCTGTTGTTGAACTCTTGATCAGTGCTTTGAAATCAAATCGGCTGAGCAACCTTTTCATTGTAATTTTTCTGGGCGTTGAACATTTCTCTCCTTTCGTTGAAAGCAGTGAGTATTCATCTCATTCCATTTGCTCGTTAGAGATGGACCTGTTCTCTTCATCCATCCTCCGTCTCATCCATCTGTTTTCAGCATTCTTGGTGTTCCATTTGGCCTTTTCCTGGAAGTTCTGAACAGCAAACTTTGCAGTGAACATCCGCGAACATCGACTTGGAGTTCTCACCCTTTCGGTTGTAAAAGCATTCCAAAAGGAGTAAAACTTTTGCACATGACCATAGGGTGAGGTTGAGTTCCCAAACGAAGGATAGCTCCGTTGGTTCATGTTTTCACTGGTCTTCCGCTTCTCAAGATCCACGATCTGTTGGAAGAAATTCCTGCCCGATGCGCATACAAACATCAATCAATCTGCGGGCATGGATCAAACACTGACCGATAGACTTCGTAGAATCCCCATGCTCCATCATGAAATCCATCAAATGCGGAGGGGCTGGGACATGGGATGGAATCCATGGTGAGCAACTCTACTTTAGAATACTTAGACAATCCAACGCACACCTGCAAAACTTATCGAAGTCCGAATCCTCTTCTTGTGACAACTCATTCATATCATTATCACTGATTATTCAGACTAGTCAGCCGGTCGGAGAGAGACAGTAAACAACCACGATGATCGTTTACCTCCTTTCCCTGTCTTTCAACTTGGAATCGTACCATGCTCGTTCTTGCTCGTCATTGAGAACCTCATACGCATGTTGGCTACAATTGAACATGTGACATTACAAGCTTGTATCACAATCATGGATCAAAGTTACATTTCTTTGAATCTTATCGCTGCTTGCTCTTGCTCCTCAAGGTTCTTGTCTGGATGCAGCCGCCTCGCACAAGAAAGATAGGCTTGTCTGATCTACACGTGAAAACAATCATTCAAGTAATGAAGAGGAACGATCAGCCTTGGCTGCCCATCTTATCCACGTTGCGTGTCTCTCACCTCCTGTTGCGTGCAGTGTCTGGACAGTCCAAGGAGGGCATACAGGTCTTGGCCTTCTCCTCCTCTCAGCCGCCACCTCATGGCAAGCAGACGAGCCGCAAGCTTGTTTGCATTGTATGTTGTTGCATGCACGGCCAAATCTGTGCTGCTTCTGCCCGCCCCCCATGTCACCAACATCGCAAGCGCTATCGCACATCTTGCCATGCCCCGATGGATCGGAATCTGGAACACATCTGGAACACATCTGGAACACATCTGGAACACATCTGGAACACATCTGGAACACATCTGGAACACATCTGGAACACACCTGATATTGACGGTTTCAATGTAACGGACTCAATCTGGTTATAGCATAGAGCCGCGTCAGCGGGAAAAATGTGGTTGGGAAGAATTGGGAGAACGTGTAGCCGGTGGAGTAGGAGAACAAGTAGGAGAGGACAGGAGAGGAGAGTAGGTAGAGGAGCAGAGCAGAGCATGAAGTGCTGAGGTCAAGAATTTGAATTGTGATCAAAAAAAAGGTGAATGGTATCAGAACGTTCAGTTTCACTGGCGAGCGAACGAAGTTGTAATCGAAGATGATACGACAGTTGGATCTGACCGGATGTCTTCCAGATGGACGTTGCGAGGACTGCTTTGAGATCGGCAGCAGCAATGGAGTCGATACCGGGATCGAACGGAGGAGCCGCTGCGGCCATTTCCAAGTTAGCCCCCCACGTCGATGTGCAAGAGCTGCAGAGGATAGGAGCTCAGTGGACGAGCAAGATAGCAGAAGTGACCAAGGAAAGCTTCTCGGTAGATCACTGCAGCATGTTAGCGAACGTTGGCTGAGTTGTTGTTTGTTGTCTCAGTCGCTCATGAGCTCAAACTGGGACCCCCTTGGCCCGCCTGTGGTTGGAGCTAGCGGGCCCGTGGCTAGAGCGGCGAGTCAGGTGTACGAGGCTACCTTCACGTTCCACAAGGAGGTGAGGAAACGTTCTCACGTGATATCCCCTCTGTGTGTGTTTGTGTGTTTGTGTGTTTGTGTGTGGTACATGGTCGCGTGTATCCTGATGAGATCTTGTTGTCGAGTCCGTTTACTTCGCGTACTGAAGTAGATTCGAAGGTGACGAACGAGGCCAACGCAATGGTGAAGAACTACGAGAAGAGATGCTCCCGGTGAAGCTTCGGGATGCTCGTCCACGACCGCAGGTCTGATCCAACATGTCAGGTACGAAGTTCAGCTGAAAGAGGCAGAAGCAAGTTTGGAGAAGTGCAAAGGTTTGCGACCTCAGCTTTACATGCCATGCATTGACACACGATGCAGCTGAATCAGAAACTTGTGCCGAGAAAGCGAAGAGCATCTCCAAGGTAAAACTTCACAGGGGAACAGAGGACGAGGCTGAGGTCGGGGAGCTTGGGAAAAGGAATGGGAGGAGGAGGGAGGGAGGGAGAGGAGGAGGAGGAGGAGGAGAAGGAGGAGGAGGAGGAGGAGGAGCACGACGACGAGGAAGAAAGAAATGAGTATATACTCAATCTTCTGCAGGTGAATGATGAGATCAGAAGCGCGTGCAAGGCGATCCAGGTGAGCTCGATCCTTCGTTGTCTCTTCGCAAGTTGAACCACTTGACAGTCTGCGTTGGAGTGCGATGCAAGCATCGAGGCGGAACGATCGAAAGATGTAACGAAGACCTGCTCCTGCTCCTTCTCCTGCTCCTCCTCCTCCTCCTCCCAGTCGCCTGTTCCGCATCTTATTTCACGCCCCCAAGCCACCCCTTTCACTTCTCTCTTCTTTCTCGCAAATCATCCCTTCTCCTCTTTTCTCAAGACTCTCTTCCTCCTCGAGTCCCATGGCACTCACTGCTCCTCAGGTCGCCGCTCGTGCCAAAGTGATGATGGAGGAGAAGGAGAAATTTGTGAGGAACCTTATCATGCTCGTCGAACCGAGGCAGGGGGGGAAAACTTATGGAGCGCGGCAGGTTGCGGAGATCAACAAGAAGAGGGAGGCGATTGAAGTTGAGAGCAAGGAGAAGGAAGCTGAGCTTGTTGAGAAGTGAGATACTCCTCCTCCTCCTCTCCTTCTCCTGCTTCTTCTCTTTCTCCTTCTCCTTTCTCTCTGATCTTCCTCCTCTCTCCTCTGCTCCTTCTCCAATGCACTCGCCTTGTCTCAGTTACTCCAACATCTTACTCCACGTTCTCTGTCCTGACATCCTTCAAATCCAGGTACAAGAAGGAAGGAACCGAGGGATTTGTATGAGGCATAGCAAACCCTGAAACCTAAACCTTCCCCCTCCCGCCCTCCCACGTTTCCTCCTCTCCTCCTTCTCTCGCCTCTCTCCCCCCTCCTCCATCATGCTTCTCCTTCCGCACACGAGGCGAGAGATAGATAAACTTCGACCTTCACCTTCACCCATTTGCATGTCCTCTCCTCAACAAGTTCGACCTCGACCGCATCGCTGCTGTCCCGCTCCCTCCACTCTGTAGCGACTCAACGGCCAGGTAGGGAGGACGCGTCATGCTGCTGGCGCTGCTGGAGCAGGAAAAGCTCATGGCGCTGACCGGCAGCTCTAGCTTTCCCCTTACAAGAAGGTTCACTCTGCGAGGGAGAGTGAGGGAGGGGTCGAAGGGGAGTTGGCATGAACAGTGAGAGAAAGGACGAGACGGGGGGACGGGGGAGAGATCAGGAGCGATGGAGGAGAGGGAGAGGAGGAAGGGAGGAGGAGAGGGAAGGGAGGGGATCCACATACCTCTGCAGCTTCTCCAGAGGGAGAGGACAGAGTAGGTAGAGCGTCCTCCTCGAGGGGTTGACTGCACGGACTAATCCGACGCCCAGGCACGCGCCATGCTGCCTCGAAGAAGAGGAGGAGCCGTTTGCGACGCAGAGGCCAACGAGCGTGGCGTTGATGGCAACGAGGACCTGGAGGAGGAGGAAGGTAAGACTGAGGGATACGTGAAGCAGTAAGGGGCCGAGGAGGAACGAAGGGAAGAGCGAAGGGGAGGAGCAAGATGAGGAGGAGTGGAGAAGGAGAGCAGGAGCAGGAGCAGGAGCAGGGGCAGGAGCAGGGGCAGGAGCAGGAGCAGGAGCAGGAGCAGGAGCAGGAGCAGGAGCAGGAGCAGGAGCAGGAGCAGGAGCAGGAGCAGGAGCAGATACCCTTGAAGACATGCGTGAATGGAGGACCCAGGAGAGGTTTCGAGATAATATTGACGGACATCATTCCTGGAGGTGAAAATTCCGCCTGCCGATCTTTCAGATGCTGGGGAAAAGAAGAGCAAGAGCGCAAGGAGGTGAACAGGGAGAAAAACAACGACAGAGAGGAGCAGGAGCAGGAGCAGGAGCAGAATGAGCAGGAGGGCAAGGACAAGGGCAAGGACAGGGGCAAGGATCAGGATCAGGATCAGGATCAGGATCAGGATCAGGATCAGGATCAGGATCAGGATCAGGACAAGAAGAGGACGAGGACGAGGACGAGGACGAGGACGAGGACGAGGACGAGGACGAGGACGAGGACGAGGACGAGGACGAGGACGAGGACGAGGACGAGGACAAGGACGAGGACGAGGACAAGGACGAGGACAAGGACGAGGACAAGTACGAAGACGAGGATGGGGAGAAAGGCAAGGAGGAGGAGTCACCTGTCCCACGTCGGTGTCGAAGTAGATGACCGCAGGCCATCGAGTGAGCAGCAGGTTGATCAGGAAGCGACTGAGCGTCGACTGCATAGCAAGATCAGCGAGGAGTCGAAGGAAGGGCGAACAGGGAGCAGACAAGAAAACAAAGCAGCACCAGCACCAGCACCAGCACCAGCACCAGCACCAGCACCAGCACCAGCACCAGCACCAGCACCAGCACCAGAATCAGCACCAGCACCAGCACCAGCACCAGAATCAGCACCAGCAGGTCTGTTTCTAACCTTCCCGCTCCCCTTGGCTCCAACGAGTGCAAGCTTGAGCTCCTGCTCGCTCCTTCCTGGCTGTCCGAACATACCGAGCACAGCGTCTCCTATCGCCCTCCAGTCCGCAGGAATCTGAAAACCAGTCAATACAGCACGGGAAGGGACAGAGGTGAGGAAAGGAAGAGGTGAATATCAGCAACAGCAGCTACTACACCACCAGCAGCAGCAGCAGCAGCAGCAGCAGCAGCAGCAGCAGCAGCAGCAGCAGTGCAAGGAGAGAATGGGCTGGAGGAGGGAAGAGACCTGCATGGGCTGCTGCTTGCAGCTAGAAGAGCTCAAGATGATGTTGCAGCCGCAGCTGCTGCGGAGCAAGGAAGCTGCCTCCTCCTCTTCTGCCCCCACATCCTTCCAGCTGTACTTCCTCCCTCTCCTCCTTCCCGCCATCTCCTCCTTCCCGCTCTCCGATGTATACTTGCAGAGGACCAAGATGCAGGCGACCTGCTGCTCCTGGATCTTGTCCCTTACCATCCTCGCAAGATCCTCCGCGCCCCCTTCCTCCCCCTCCTCCTCCTCCTCCCATCTCGCGTTGCTGAATTGAGAGATGGAGGAGGAACCGGCCTCTACTCCAATGGGCCCGTAAGGAGGGACCTGTGGAAGAAGAGAATGAGAGAAGAGTGCACTTAAACTTTCTCTAACACTCCCTCCTGCTCCTTCCCTCCCTCCCTCCCTCCCTCCCTCCCTCCCTCCCTCCCTCCCTCCCTCCTCTTCTTCTACCCTCAACCGTAGCCTCCTCTCCTCTCTTCATCCTCTCTTCTCCTCTCCTCTATTCTTCTCTCCCCGCAGATTCCTCTTCCTCTCCTCTCACCGCATGGATCGTATTCCTTCCCGTCTCCTTTGTCATCTTGGCCCCGAAGACTGTGCAGGTGCCCTCCAGCACCTTGATCCACGCGTGTCCTTGGATATAGATGGTCTCCCAGGGCTGCAGGAAGAAGATCCCCTCCTCTCCCTCCCTGCTCACTATCACATTTCTCTTCTGCGGCTTCCAGCAGTTAAGCAGTTCGAACGCTTCACTGTCCTCCTGGTTCGGCTGCTTCGAGTCCCTGAAGCTATCATCTGCAAGGTCCCCATCCTCGATCTCGAAGAAGTCTCCGTTGTGTTCTGCCTCCTCCTGCATCCTGGTTTCCGTCATTTCTGCATCAGACTCGCGTCCTGACGGCACCGACTCGTCGTCGTTCTGCTCTTCCTGGTCCCCTCCCTGCTGGGATGGCTCATCCATCTCCTCAGGGTCACCACCTTCTTCATCTTTCTCTATCTCTGCATTTGCAGTAGGAGTGCTGCTCACACCGTCTGCTTCCTCGGCCTCATCAGGTCTAGTCTTGTCACGGTCTTTGTCCTTATCACTTCCCTGCTTCTGTGCCTTGGACTTCTTTGCTGGCGTCAAGCTTGCCTGTGCGGCCGTCTCTTCTCCGACAGCCCTGCTAGCAGCTTTCTCCTTCTTTCTCTGTCGCTCCCCTCTCTCCTTCTCCTCCTCCTTCTTCTTCTCCGGCGTCTTCCCTCCCTCCCTCCTCCTCTTCGCCCCGCCAAAGCCCATTCCGCACGTGACAGTAATGCAGCGAAAACTGAAGAGAAAAGTAGGATTCAGGCCGGGCCCTGAGGCGGGGACTTACCAAAGTTGAGACAAAGTTTAGTTTTAAAAATCAGTACGAGGACAATCAGGAGAGCGGAGCTGCTGAGTTGCCAACCGGCCCGGGCTGCACTGATGCCGCCGGTCCGAGGGGGCCTGCACCCGGACGGCCCGGGAAGTTCAGGAGCTCGGGCGAAGGCCCCGGGATCCGTTATGCCGTTGGTATCAGGATGGGATCTCAGAGGATGAGCATACAAGAGGGCGAGAGTTTTCATTGGAAAATAAAAATGTTTTGATGTACACATAAGGGGACAGGAAGCCCAAAAATCAGATGGTTGACGAGTGTACCAGAACAACCTCCTGCCTCGCTTGCAATGCCAGCTCCTCGGCCCGGTGTTTGGGGCTCTGATTTGGAGTGACCTCTTGCCATGGCTTCGCGGCTCTGATTTCATCCGGCGTAATAGCTGGGGACTAGGTGGCGAAGTCAGTGAGCGCAACACGTGGAACACACGACAGGTACCATAGCATAGTCTTGGTCCCAGACGGCGTTCTCACGCTCGAGGGTAATTCGATACAAGGGATCACTTTGCGAGGTCCCTCCTGAGTTGCAGTCAGCACCGCAGAGGATAATCGACACGAGCATACGCTTGAGGCCTAGCTCCACTTTGCTTCCTTCGTTGCCGGGAATCAAGTGCAAAATGATCTTGATGTCGGCCCGGTGAACGGCTCGCCCGTCTACCTCATGTAGGATGTCGCCAAGGCGTATGACGCCGTTGTGGTACGCGGGGCTGCCAGGAGCGATGGCTCTCACCACCTTCACACCATCAGCTCAGCGCCTGGGATCGCATCCAAACTTCCTCACCAGCGATCGGTCCTCGCTCTCCTCAAACGTCAGACCGACACCGCACAAGCGACTGGTCTGCTTGGGCCCAACCAGCAGGCTGGAAGCCGAATCAGAGGTAAAAACGGTCGATCGGTCTCTTACCGATCATTGCTGATCCCTTCGTCCATCTGCTCCAAGACCTCCTGCGCAATGGTGCCCAGGTAGATGACGGCGACGAACGTACCCAAAATGCCCGCTGACAGCATAGCGATCTGGCAAAGAGTCAAGAACGAGAAGTAGTCACTATTAGAAGCTCACCTTGAACCAGTCAAGAGCAAGGCTGTTGGTCTCTGCCGCCAATAGAGCTGAGCCAGTCAAAACTCCAAAGAATATGTGAGGGGATTGTCCGATCAAAAATGTAACAAGAAAAACGTGCTCATTGATCTCGGTGATCCCCATAGCGTAGCAGTGAAGACAGAACGCAAGAGGGGTGAAGGAGAACAAGAGATTCACTTTCGCTCCCTCCTTTGGATCCTTCACGTACTGGGCCATTCCTTCCACAAGCCTGTGCTCTCGGAGCCATTGTTCTACAGCAGGACGAAACCAATATCTAGCGCCATTGAACATCAAGAACGCCGCAAGAGTGTAGATGCTGAACAAGAAGATGACAGTTAAGAAGTGAAACCCAAACAAATAACCCGTGGCGACCACAAACGGCTGAGCAGGAAGAAACATTGCGGTGGCGAAAAGGAATGTGATTACAAATCCGACGAGAGACCATGGTTCGTAGTCGTGAAACCAATGGTGCTCGCCTTCTATCCAGTGAGTCACTTCTCTTGCAAAGAATGCATAGAATGCAAAGGTTGCCACCATCACTACAGCAAGGAGGAGAACCAGCCCAATGCTCCTTGGATTGGCGAATTGCGTGCTCACCATGGTGCTCAATGATCAGCCCCAAGGGAGAAGAGGAGAGGAGAGGAGAGGAGAGGAACCGGTGCCAATAGAGGAAGAGGAGAAGAGACACCGGAGGACCTGCGATCACAGGAGGAAGCGCCAAGGACCCAGCCGCGAGCTTACAGCTGTCGGCCGCTCTCCTGCATTGAGCGAAGGGGCAACTCAGCGAGCCTGCCTCGTTTCCCTTTTTAATGCTCGTTGGATCCCCTCTTCCCCACTAAAGCCCGTGTGGAATCAGAGCTTCAATGCTGGGCGGCCAACAGCGGGCTCAGCAGCGGTATGAGCGGCGGGTGATGGAGAGAATGATGGAGAGGAGCATGATGGAAGAGACAGCAGATGGTGATACGAGGATGGTGGGCAGCGCGATGGGTGGATGGGTTGTTGAGGGGAGGAAGAAGAGCTTTCTAGCACCTCCGAGGAGCGCTGCTCATAGTCCGTCACAGTCACATCCATCGAGAGACTGGTCGAGCGAAGATGGGCACGCGAGGGATCGTACTGCGCACATCAGATTTGCTCGAGGACAAGAGGAAGACGAGAGTCTCGATGAGCACCAAACATTCGACGTGAGACTTCCGTTCGACACTGACGAAGACCTGTCGGAAACCCCAAGGTCCCTGTATTCAGCGACAGGTCATACATCTGATAGAGACTTCATTGAGGAGAATCGAATAGCTGCTGTGCAAGCAAGTCGTCGGCCTAGATCAGCTTCTACGCGCCAGGAGCTCTCAGAACCTCGAGCGCAGCCTGCGTGGAAGGTGAAGCGCATTATCTCCAATATGTTGAGCAAATCTGAGGCTTCCAACCTCACTACAATGGACCTATCGCACACGAGGATCGGCAACGAGTCTCTGAAGCTCCTGTGCTCTGCTGCATTCTCCGGTCGCTTTTCCAGCTTGAATCTTACTAACTGTGGGCTCTCCGCGCATTTCCCTCAGAGCTGTTTGGATTGTTGGGAGGAGAATGGGAAAGAGTGCAAGGTCGAACAGTGCTTCTTGGGAGTGAATCCCTCTATGTCTGTCGCTATGGATGTCCTCGCCCAGTGGATAGGAAACAACTCCTTCCTAAGAGTGTTGGACCTGCAACTGAACAGGATCGGGGACGAAGGTTGCCGGCACCTGGCTTCTGCGATCGCTGTCAACCGAGGGATCGAGGCCATGAACCTTCAGGGGAACTGCATCACTAGGTCGGGACTTGCTGCTCTCGTAGAGGCCTTGACGGGTCAAGGAGATAAGAGCTCACTCAAAGAGATCTTCTTGGGGTTCAACCCCATCGGGGACGGTGGGGTCGACGTGTTGTGGGACATTTTCTGCGGGGTCGCGGATACCAACTTGGAGACTCTGTGCTTGTGTAAGTGTGACATCACCGAAAAAGGAGGGTCTCTGATAGCAGAGGCGGCAGAGTCTGGCGCGTGTCCTCTTACCCGGCTAGACCTTGTAAGTTGTTTCGATTGCCGCATATCGATGGTGGACTGAGAGGATTACCAGAGCTACAACGCGGTTTCTGAGTCAGTGTCGGCTAGACTGAGGAAGAGAAAGCTCCTCTGGATCAACTTGGCGAGTGGAATTGAGTTTGGTGGCCCCGCCGAGGTTAGCGATAAAGATGTCGAGGACTTCCATGTGGGCAGAAAGGCAGGATCTGCATTGCAAGAGCAAGTGGAGGAGGCTAGGAAGGTGGGGAAGGCTGCTAGTGACAGTGGAGGTGGAGGTATGAATGCTTCTTCAGGTGTCTCTCGGGACATTCGCTGCTCAGAAGCATGTTCAAACATGGAGGAAGATGCCTCCGCGGTTAGAGTCAAGGAACACTACGAGGATCCCGGAAAGGGGACAAACTCAAACTCTTCAAAGAGATGTAAACCGTGAATCAGCCCCTCGCTCACTCTCTCCTTGATCTATGAGATCTCAGAGCTCTGCTAAATTTCTTTCACATCGTCAGCTTGACAAACTTTCAACGGTCTGAACTTTCCCCAGGTCACTCTCGGACCTCTCTACGGTGGCTCCTTGGCTCCTGCCAACGCTCTACGCAAGGAGATCAAACACTTTCCGAGGGATCATTACCTTCATGGCCCTTTGAGGTAGACGAATCCCTTCTCTCCGTTTCTGTCTCAATCCCCCGCCAGTGTTGGACGAGACGCCCACAACCAGCTGTTGGGGCCCAAGAAGGGAGCGATCAAGTTCGGAGAGGGCCTGGACTTCCTCAAGGACAACATGTGACCCTGACAACCTTCGACTCTCTCCTTATATCCTCTCAGGGATCGTGGAACGCTCTACGGGTGGATAGGAGGAGAGTTCGAGGGCTTGAGGCCAGTGGCACAGGACGTGGGGCATGGGAAGGTGATGCATGCTGGTGTGCCTTCTGACCGACATGTTCTGAGCGGTGCGAAGGGTTTGAACAAGAACAATCGCAGAGGGCTCAGAGGAGCGCCCGTGAACACGTGGCTGGTGATTGTGTGTAGAACAGATAAGAAGGACGCTGATATGCTCGAGCAGGGGAAGGGAGTCTGAAGGGTCTCAGGCACAAGCGGAAGAGAACTTCCGAAACGCCTTCACAATGTACAGTTTGTGTAACTTATACTCAGTAATCAAGCTTGTAAATACCGCACTGCTCGCCAGCAGAACGATCGGTTACGGTTAGGGCCCGGGCCAGTCGAACGGTCAGCCACTGGAACTTGACACTGAATACGTGACTCTGTCCCGTGATACTATGATAGGCAGCGCTTCGAGTGTATAAGTCCGACGGTCACTCCGACTCAGTCCACAGCGTGACCGGAGTCCGATCGCCGCCCGGCCAGGCCGGTGGCCCGGGGCCCGGCACAGTGAGCCGGCGCGCCCGCCGGCGCCCGGCGGCTACTAAATAACTGCTAAAACCTTGAAACGGTTTGAAAATTAGTCGTGAAAATTTGAAAATAGCGATTAAAATGGCTGCCCTGAAATAGAAAAGCACCACTACCCTTGTGCCCCACCATATCAGATTTCGTTTCACCCCACCCTCCTCATCTACGCCCTTTCATAGTCCTCTAGACCCGTACACCCAAGTTTCCCCACCCGGTACTAGGATGTAAGAACTGAAGGGGTAGGTCCAGTTGGGACCTCTTGACACCGGAAAAGGGCAAGGTTGGCCGAGAATTTCAAGCTCTTGGGGAAATTTTGTAAAATAATCTGAAATTTTATAGGTAATATTGGCGTAAAGTTTTCAAATTTAATTTCATTGAAGCCAACTACCAATAGTTTCATTTCGTTCTGAAAGGGTGGGTCACCTAGAATGGTAGGGTAGATGTTCCCTGGCAGGGGTCCTTTGACTAACTTTCGGAGACCGATGACGGGGTGTATTGTATGAAATAGCGTAGGGTGGGTAGGGTGACAGGGTGATGCAGGATAGGGTAGGGTACTGGTGTACGTCTGGTTGACGATGCAATGAACTGAATATGGGACGGCAACAAGGGAGGGAAGAGGAGGAGGAGGAGGAGGAGATAGAGAAGGAGAAGGATGGAGAGATGCTTTAGATTCATTAAGAGCCAGTGTGGGAGAAGCAAGAAGTGAGTGATATCATGGCGATAAGGTCAAATGGATGTTGAAATTGAACGCCGAGGTCAAATCCTCTTGAGACGCGTTGAATTTTGATAAGGTAGTCAGCTGTGGAGCAAGTCAGATGGAAGGCGCCATATTCAGAATATCAGTGTGTCAGAATATCAGTGTGTCAGGGGGGTCTTTTCCAGAATTTTCGTTGTCGTTGAAACACCGGAAAAATTTGTCGAATGCCTGGAGTGAAAGCTGACTGGGCGTGTAAGGTACTTCGCTCTGTTGCGACGAGGTGGAAAAGCGGACAAATCCTACTCGCCTATCCCTTCCAACCAACGGCGTAGCCGCCGAATCCCTCGTGCTCTACTAGCCGGAAGGTGCGACATGGCATTCGTGATTTGCCTTATTTCTAAACTCTTTCTCAGGAGTGGGTCAACCATGTCTCAGTTTCGCAGTGAGGAGATGCAGCTGCTGCAGCTGTACATTCAGAGCGATGCTGCGCATGACACTCTGTATGAGTTGGGGGCCCTTGGAGCGATCCAGTTCAAGGACGTGAGAATGCTGTCAACTGGGACGTGTTGCATCGTGACATGGTTTGCAGCTCAATAACGACAAGAGCGCCTTTCAAAGGATCTTCGTGCAGGATGTTCGAAAGTGTGAGGACATGCTCCGAATCCTCAGATATTTGAAAGGCCACTTCGATAAGGTGATTCCATATATACAGCCACACCGCGTGGTGATGGCGGCAATGCAGGAGAAAATTATTACTGGAGATGGTAGTCGGCACGATGTTGCTCCACTCACCTCACTCAATGAGCTCCATGATCGACTTCAGGAACTGGAGAAGGAGATGAAGGTAGAGATGACCAAGATGCCCGATGTTGTTTGCGCTGATTGTTGGCAAAGGATCACTCGGACAAGTACGGGCAACTTGTGAAGCAGAGAACCGAGCTGGAGGAGCATGTGCAAGTCTTGAAACATGCCTCCAAGTGGTTCGGACAGGCAAACAGGTACTTGAACGCCTTGCTCGAGGTATGTCTGATTCAGCTCGGGGAAGGAGTGGGATCGCCTTCACTGCTCCGTCCCTGGAGGAGGAAGGGAGGCATGAAATGTCTTCGCTCCTCGACGAGAATGAGGTCAGGATCGATGCTCGAGCAGGACGGGGCTGAGGTGAGGTTGCAGGCGGGGATCACCAGAAGACCTCCTTCTATGTTGGGTCACATCGCAGGATGTATCCCCTCCGCCAATATGCGAGATTTTACTGTGAAGCATCGAAAGAGTATTTCATACTTTGTTGAAGTTCTGCTCAGGTCACGCTCTTTCGTGCGACAAGAGGAAACATGCACTTGCAGCATGAGGAGCTTGACACCTCGGAGAATGTGAACTTGTTTGGTGTACATCACGTGTTCTGATCGCATCTCCCACAGCTCTCAGAGACTGAGTTGAAGTCAGTCTTCATCGTCTACTTCAGTGGAGAGAGATCCCGAGCTAAGATCGAGAAGATTTGTGAATCGTGAGGATTAGTCCGTTATCGACAAGTCGTTCTGTGACCTTCCTACTATCAGGTTCGGTGCAACCAAGTACCGTTTGCCCGAGGGGACCTCTGCAAGAGAGAAGGTATGGCAGGTTTACTAGGGCCTTGTCACATGATTTGATATGGAATGGATGAAGGACGTTCAAGATCTCTGCGAGCGCCTCAAGGATCTCGAGATTGTGATCCGAAGCACCTCAGAGTACAAGCGCAACAGGCTGAGGGCCATCGCCAACAGGTGAGACAAGACACTTTCGGTTTCAACGAAGCTGACGGCAGTGTAGCTTCGAGCTTTGGATCGAGCAAGTGACGAGGGAGAAGGCCATTTTTCACACGCTGAATCTCTTCAACTATGACGTCACCCATAAGTGCCTCATCGCTGAGGGATGGTGCCCAGTGTCGAGTATGTCGGATGTTCGAGATGCTCTTCGCCGTGCAACGCTCAAGAGCGGGGCAAGCGTGCAAACGGTGGTTGAGGTGATCAAGTCTAGGCAGACTCCTCCAACCTTCTTCAAGACCACCAAAGTGACTGCGGGCTTTCAAGCCATCGTCGATGCATACGGGATGGCTCGTTACCAGGAGTTCAACCCAGCTGTGTTCACGGTCATCACGTTTCCCTTCCTGTTTGGCGTCATGTTCGGGGATATCGGGCACGGCTTCATGATGTCCATGACCGGCGCCCTGCTGTGCTTGTTCGAGCAGAGACTTTCTTCTGCAGCCAACAACGAGATGTTCGGCACCCTGTACCACGGGAGGTACAACATCCTGCTCATGGGGCTGTTCGCCATCTATTGCGGCTTCATCTACAACGAACTCTTCTCGGTGCCTCTGGAGATCTTCGGGAGCACGGCCTGGTGCAGCGGGGAGATGGACGACCCTCAGTGCTCGAGGATCCCTGGAACTTCCCCGGACTCCACCCAGAAGTGGCTGAGGAGCAACCTGAACGAGGCCTTCGACTTCGCCACGGGCAAGTCGAACGAGATCGAGGTCACAGCTCAGGTGTATCCCTTCGGCTCGGATCCTGGGTGGTCGCACACCAGCAACAAGCTCAATTCAGCCAACTCGTTCAAGATGAAGTTCGCCATTGTTGCCGGAGTCTGCCAGATGGTACTGGGCATCTGCTGCAAGCTGATGAACACCCTCTACTTCAAGGACTCCATCACCCTCTACTTCGTCTTCATCCCCGAGATCATCTTCATCAACTCGATCTTCGGCTACCTCGTCCTCCTCATCCTCACCAAGTGGACGACCAACTGGAACACAGCCTTCGTCCTCAACAACGACGAGATCGTCCACATCCCGCAGGTTTACTGCAACGATCAGCTCTCCAATCTCCCGTGCTGGACGGCTCCCTTCCGCTACGATCGCTCCTCCATCGCTGGCTATGGCTCGAAGCTTGCTGAGCTCCCGGAGTACATGTGGTGCATGAAGGACAAGAGCGCCACGGCTGGATGCGCGGTGTTTGACTGGAAAGGGAAGATCATAGTAGAGAGCAACGTGTACGGGAACGCGTCGTTGACGCAGTTCGCCAACTACAACCCGACGAGCTGCCAGGAGGACATCTCAGGCTGTGTCATGTGGAAGCAGAGCCCTCCCTCGCTCCTCGACTCGCTGATCAAGATGTTCATGGAGCCAGGCTACGTCGCCATCGAGAACCAGCTCATCCCCGGGCAAGGCGGCCTCCAGGCCTTCCTCATCCTCCTCGCCTTCGTCTCCGTCCCAATGCTTCTGTTCCCCAAGCCCTTCCTGCTCAAGAGGCAGCATGAAGAGAACATGGCGCGCAGAGGAGGCTTCCAGGCCCTGCAGGAGCGATCCGACCTGGTGGACGGCGATGTCGAGACGGGTGAGTTGAAGGGATGGCGTTTGCAGCTGCGCTGACTGACGTGCAGGATCAGGTGACAGCAGCCACGGGCACGGGCATGGCGAGGAGTTCGAGTTCGGGGAGGTGATGGTCCATCAGATGATCCACACGATCGAGTACGTGCTGGGTTGTATTTCCAACACTGCCTCCTACCTCCGTCTCTGGGCTCTTTCCCTTGCTCACGCCCAGCTGTCGGAAGTGTTCTGGGAGAAGACGGTGATTGAAGTTGGTCTGGAGAGCTCGAGCGCAGGTGAGGAGGGCGAGGAACAGGAGGGGGGAGAAGGGAACAAGGGAGGGAGGGAAGGGGAGGGAGGGAGGTGTAAAAAAAGGGGTTGGAGGAGGAGTCATCTAGTTTTCTGATGCCGTGTTTGCAGCTCTTCTCTTCATCACTATCGGAGCATGGTCTCTCTTCACTGTTGGAGTGCTCATGGGTATGGAGAGCTTGTCTGCCTTCCTTCACGCTCTCCGTCTGCACTGGGTGGAGTTCATGAACAAGTTCTACGACGGCGACGGTTACCCCTTCCGTCCCTTCAGCTTCCTGACGCTGGGGGCTGACGAGTAGGAGCCAAAGGATTCGCGCCGTGAGGGGGAGAGAGAGCTTGCAGCTTCGCTTGTTAACAACATTTCCTCTCCCCTCTATCTGTCTCTTCCTCTCCTCCACTTGTCCCAACCTTGGCATCCCCATTCCTCCCCCTCCTCCGTCTCATTCTCCCCCTCCTCCCTGTCCGCTTGGGTCCGTCTTGTCCTCCATCCCCTAGACGCCCGCGAAGACTTTGCTCTGTCGACAGATGCTGCGAGAGAATCAGTCCAACCGAAGAGATGGCAGGAGGAGGAGAGAGGGCAGGAGGAGGGATGGGAGGAGGAGAGAGGGCAGGAGGAGGGATGGGAGGAGGAGAGAGGGCAGGAGCAGACGAGGGGAGGGAATGATGGATAGCGGATAGGAAACGAGGGATAACAAGTGGTACCTTGGTCCGTACTCCTCGTACTGTTCTTTCGTGACACAAGCAGTGACGAACTCCGGCTGGATAATGATTGAGAAGTAAAGGAGAAGCGCCAGAATGAGGTGAGGGAGGGAACGACAGAAAGGGGAAGAGAGGGAGGAGGGAGGAGGGAGGAGGGAGGAGGGAGGAGGGAGGAGGGAGGAGTCGATTTACCGAGTTTCCTATGAGACTTCCACCAAACCAGACGGCATAACGTTGAAACTCATGCGAAACGACGTCGATGTCGACCGCACTCCTCTACAACATCACGTGAGCTCCTCCTCCTTCACTCCCACCAGTCTCCTGCTTCCCCCTCCTCCCCCAAACTTCTATCCCCTCCTCCTCCCCCTCTCCCTCACCGCGATCTCTGCGGCCGCTGCTCCTGACCGTGAAACGCTTGACTGATGGCGTGTCAGATCATCTGGGCGAACGCAAGAGGAAAAGGCAAGAGGAACGAAGATGCAGGCGCAAGATGGGGTAGAGAATCGGCGGGAAGAGAAGGGAAGAGAAGGAGACCAGAGCAGAGCAGAGCAGAGCAGAGCAGAGCAGAGCAGAGCAGAGCAGAGCAGAGGGGAGGAGGAGAGAAGAGGGAGCAATCACAATACCTGGATCCTACGGTCAACAATCTTCTTCAGATCTTTCTTCAATTTCTTATCAAAATCCTTGAACATCGTCGATCCTCCTGAAAGAACCACGTTCCCGTACAGCCCTCTGACAAACTTGTTATAGCAAACCGTCCCTCACTCCTGCCCCTCCCCCCTTCACGTCTCCACCTCCCCTCCTCTCCCTCCTCCTTCCGCCAACCTCTCCTCCTCTCTGTACCTTCTCGTATCTATCGGGCAACTTTGAATCATCTCGTCTATCAGAACAGGGAGAGGCTTCAAATAATCGCTGCTGTACATCTCAGGGCTGCCAAAAGAAACATCAGAACAAGTTCTCTGCCTCTCCCTCTCTCTTGTTCTCTGCCTCTCCCTCTCTCTTGTTCTCTCCACTTCCGTCACACCCGTCACTTCCTCCTCTTCCACTCCTTCAATGCTACATATCTTCAGCAGCTGCAACACTCGACCCCCTCTAGCCTCCTCCCTCACATTCGTATGAATGTCATCTCCCCTTCCTCCCCCCT
>NW_005434634.1:331588-332532 GCF_000315625.1 Guillardia theta CCMP2712
GAATGAAGGTCTTTTCCCTTTCTCCCTCCCTCCCTCCCCTCCCTCCCCCCCTCTTCCCCCCTTCCTCCCCTCCCTCCCCTCCCTCCCCCCCCCCCCACCACCTCCTCCTCCACCTCATCCCCTTCCTCCTCCTTCAACCTGAAGAAGATTTCCGGTGCTAAGAATCGCTCATATGCCACGTCACACTGCCATGGCTGGGAACGACGTGATTTCAACTCAATTTTTCCCTCCTCCTCCTCCTCCTCCTGTTCTTCCTCCTCCCATACCTGGCTCGTGACCGGGTTGACTGACTTGTAGGTCTTGATCCATTTGTCGGGGTCGGTATCGTATTTCTTGAACTCCTTCACGATGTCTGGGCAGACGTACGAGTAGCGCTCCTGCACCGATCCCAGTCATCTCCTCCTCCTTCCATTTCCGTCACATATCTCCTCATAGCCTTGCGCTATCCCACCATGTCTTCTACTTCATCTCTTCTCTCCTACCTTCCTCTCCATTCCTCTGTTTCCTCCTGCAGACTTTCCCCTTCTCTCTCTCCTCCGCACGGTTGCGCTGCCTTCACCCTCCCTTCACCTCCTCTCTCACCTTGATTCGCTTTGCAGTCTCTAGCGACTGATCTGCTGGAATCGGCTCTCCTCGCTCACGAAGAAGCTGGTGTGCAAGTGAGGAAGAGAAGGGGAGGGGGGCAAGGGGAGAACTTCACCTGCTGGATGAAAAGCGTCATGTCTCGTCCTGCGATGGGCATGCTCTTGATGCTTGAGCCGATGACGTATCCTTCCGCCACGGGGATCACGTGGGTCACTCCGTCCCCAGAATCCACGACACAGCCCTGCAGGAGGAGGAGGAGGATGATGAAGGTGACGAGGAGGAGGAGGAGGAGGAGGAGGAGGAGGAGGAGGAGGAGGAGGAGGAGGAGGAGGAGGAGGAGGAGGAGGAGGAGGAGGAGG